>NC_134366.1:111442313-111599666 GCF_035582795.1 Mycteria americana | reverse complement strand
CTGCAGGGTGGGAAAGGGAATTACAGTTCCCGGTGGGAAAGGGAATTACAGTTCCCTATCTTTCCAAAACTGCAGCACCAGTTACTGAAAGCTTTGCTTTTATTCTTTATGTCCTTTCTCTTATGCATATTCTGAAACTCCTCTAATATAACTAACACTGAAAGCAAAACAAAATAACAGTTCTCAGTCCTAAGCCCAGGACAAAAATATGCAGACAAACAAAGCAGCAATTATGAATTCAATGCTACTCTGTGTAGTAGCATAATAACAATTCATTCTAAGTTCTGTGATAAAAAGAAGTGCTTAACCCAGAATGTGGGCCAAGATTTTGCCCTTACCTTATTCATTTCATTTTATGTACATAGATAGTATTTCAAATGAAAACTAAAGCATATAAGCACAGTGTAACATATAAACACATTACAGCATGCTAAAAAATGTTGTAAAATAGTAGAAAAGGGGGGGTCCAAGTTGTTTCTCATGAGCAATAAGTTGTCCTTGTAAAATTATCCAAAATTACACATATATTATTATTTCAGTAGGTAAAAAGGTGTCACAATCAACCCCCAGACACATTATATATCATATAAACATATGATATATGGCATATACTTCTCTAACCTCATCCTGTCCAGAAACCAGTAAAAACACCAGTGGTGTCTCTGGAGTAGCTTCTGTGAAAAGGACTGCTTGCATCTCCCTGATGAACATGAATCTGCATCAGAAAAGAAACCCTGCCCAAACTTTAGTATCAACTCACCTCCAATGATGTCTTGAATGAGCAAAGATGATGAACAATTTTCTTGACCTTAAATTTTTTTTTCAGGTAGATAAGGTTGGACTTAGTGACAGAAGATGAATGGATCCTCACATCCATCCAGTGTCTCAAGCTAACACTGTGCACTGCCTATGGCTAACGAAGCAATTTTTGTCAGTAGTCATTCTAACTGTTGTTACAGCAGCTTTTATAAAAACTGAATTTTCTTTATTTATCTCAAAGTTAATAAGAGACTAGCACACAACTCAGAAACCTACAGCAAGGTTACAGTTCCCAGAACTTTGTGAAATCTGCACTCAGTGCATCTTTCCTAGTTATACCATTTTCTAAAAACATAACAAAAAAATCCCCAAAACCATTCTTTTAAAACTGTTTTTAAATATGACTAAATTTTTTTCCAGTTCTCTGGATAGCTTAGAGCTGCACCTAATCAACATAAGTAAGTTTTGTTTCAGTAAAATGTTTAAGCTTCTGCATAGTCCTAAGAAAGTCCACAGTAGAGTCAATGAATGACTTTGCATGCTTAAAGTAAAATATGCTGATGGTGCTTTCTTGCTTCAAGACCTTAATGCTTTTTAGGCATTCAGTAGGGTTATGGCAGAGGAATAAGTGATAATATCTTATTTCTTGATGTAGATATCAGAAGAGGGAAGATGATGTGCAACCTAGAATGCAGAAACACACACATTAAATCATCAATACATCAATATCAACTTTACTGATTTGTCATAATAATAATAATAATAATGGGAACTTTCTTTACAGATGTATTAGAATATTATTTTTTTCTGCTCTGATGATTTAAAATTGCTTTTGATTTCTTTCATTTTCCCCCTTCCTTCTACTGATCCTACCATAACATTGATGACGTAAATCATCATAGTGCTGTTGATTAGTGCCATTGCGTATTTTTGGTTAAAAGAAAGAGACAAATTGATCTGAGTCATCCCAGCTTTCAGCAAGTAAATTAGATTCAGTTTGTTAAAAAATAAGATTAGTATGCAAAAATTTTCTGAACATGCTAAAATTTGTAGCTCATTGCTTTACCATCCGTGCATGTTTCCAAGACAGGCTGTATAACAACCAACAGTTCCTATAGGCTGGCTGAAGCACAGTTACACCATAAACTAAGTGTGTCAGCATTGAGGATAGAGTGAACTTCAGAGTCTTAAAACTAAGTAGATTCATCATTAACCTCAACATGAAATTTTTCAGTCAAAAATCCTTCCCTCCTCAGTTTAGACTGACTGAAATATTTTTCAAATCTGGAACAGACTGGGCAGTAATGTCCACTATACAACTAAGTAGACTTTGGTGGTATTTAAAGGAAAAAATCTTTATTTATTTTTTAAAAACGCATTTTTATAATGTTTTCATTAAGAAAAAATAACTTGAAGTTAAAAGACTTCTTACCAAGTCAAATAAAATAATTTCATTTGATTTGAAAATTTTGTTTTACCGTACTTGAAATCAAGTCTAAAAATTTCTTTTCTTTAAACTAAACTATTTTTTCCAGATTTTTCAGTTTGGTAAACAAACTGAAACTATCATGTGTTCACACAACTGCAATGTCTTATAAACACTGGCTGTAATTACTTTCCATAACAGCTATTTTTCAAATGTATGTGCTAGATATAAGAAGGTCGATAGCTCTGAGAAATTAATCAGCATGGAATTTGCTAATTAATGTGTAGATGAAGATGGTAACAATCATGTATATGAAGACTTCCAAAAATGTACTGTAATATAAACTCAGAGACAGCAGTAAATATATCTTGATTAAACAATTCCTTAGTACTCTTATGCTCTATAGTATTCTACATTCTAAGTACAGATAAGCTCAAAATCCCCAAAATACAGGTTGGGGTCTTACAGAACCAGAAGAACTCATTCACTCAGTAAATAGGAAGTAAAAAATACAGCTTGTGTAAAGTATATCAAGCCTCCAGTTTCATCCAGTTCTAAAATTAAGAAGCCAGTGACCTAATAGGCTCTTATTTACTTTCCACTTTTTTTTTAATGGGTTTTTAAAATTGGACATTGGAGAAACACCTGCCCCAGCCACCCTCTTGCCACCTGCAGTTCAGTGTTGATATTGATGTGAGAGTATTGTCTACTGTTTATCACAAGTAACTATTAGTGTTTCCTTGCTCAGATCATAGTTGGAGTACACAACACTGTAATATCTTCTTTTCATTCACTCCTTTGTTTAGTGACTTAATATAAAACTGCAGGGTTTTTTTCCGCAGAAAATCAAACTAGACTGTATTCGTACTTGCAATTCAACACAAGCAAATGAAAATGAACAAAGTCACCTAAACTTGGGTCTCACCAAGCTCCCTTCTTCCAATTACAGGGGTTCAGGGCCCCTGGATCACTGCTTGATGTGGTGCCTGGGATGCCCTACAGTAAAAGGGACACTGCCAGCTAAGTTCCCAGGCGGACCTAATAGCCATCCACCTGAAGTTTAATACTTCCAAAGAAATTCTGCCATCTATGAAACTAACATGTGTCCTCAGTCTAGGCACATTCCGTTTTGTTCCTGTTTATATTAAATTCCCAGAGAGACTTATCTAAACTGTTAGCATAAAATATGTGATTATGACAAAAATACTTCATACAAATGAGCTTCACTGTCTACACAGACTGACTACTGAAAAGGAGAGAGTTTGTCTTTTTTTTTTTTTCACCTCTTTGTAGCAGAATTCCCTCCTGAATCATAGTCTTATTAAAATTTATTCCTTTCTTTTCTTTTGTCATACTGCAATAGGAGTATTACATTTTTTACATAAATTATTATTATCCACAACATTCCCCATCTGCTGAAAACAAAGAAAGCATTTCTATTGATGATTCAGTACAATGCAGAATGGTTTTGTACAAAATCTTTTATGCAGCATTAAAGATTTTTTTTTCATGTGATAATTTTTTACATAAGCTCAATATTTTGAATTCAGCTGAGGAATCACTTTGCTATTTATTCAATAGTTTTCTATTTCCTTTAAGGAACAAAAGCTTTCTCCTGTTTGCATGATTTAATACCAATAAATGCAACTGCTACTAAGGACAGTATAATCCACAAAGCCCAATGGTGAAAACATTTACTTTGTGTCCTGAAGACAGCAGTATACTCTCAAAAAAATGTGTGTTCCTTAATACCATTTTTATTCTCAGTATGAAATCAGTACTTATTTCATCATGTTGAGATCAGATTAGAAGTTTCTAATTAGACACACTATCACTATATACAAATTAATTCTGGAATCTTTCCTGAAAAAAGAATTTAAAAAATGAAACCTTTGTGCCTTATGCTGGAAAGCACTAGTTTATCACAATTTCAGTGTAAATCAGTGGGAATTAAGACTGCTTATCTCACTGCTCTGTTGTGGAGGTAACTCAAAGCAAGTAAGGAAGAAGAGCATTGTTATGGTCCAAATAGCACCAAGACACGCACATATAATTTTTTCCACTCCCGGGCTTTCAAGATATTTGAGTTTTGCAAAGTGCAATAATAGAAATCATACTAGATTTCTACAGCTTAATGAGGATAGAAACAGTCCAAATGAAAACATTGTTGTACCATTTTAGCCTTACTATACTACCAGTCCCTGTAGTTTTACATTTCTGTAACAGAGGGAAAGAGGGAAGAAAGAAGGAATAGAGTTGTTAAAATCATAAATATTTCTTCAAGTTCGGTCCTGGATAAGATGGTTTTCAAATAAATATTTCCAGCAAAATACACAGTCCGTCCGTCCCCCCCCCTCCCAGTTTCTACGTGTATTTTCATTCCATAGGTCCACCATGAAATTTGTGACTGCAACCAGAAAGAGCGCTGAACAGCCATTAGCCTGCTGTTCAGGGAACTCGCTTGGACCATATAGCAGCTCTTCTGAATGAAGAGTATTGCATTTCCAGAATCACTGTCATTTTCTCAAAAGCTCATCTTCAGTCACAATTTTTGCCTTTAACCTTTAGTTTACTTAGGTAATTTTTGCTTCAGAATATATTCCAAGTCTATTAATGCAATGTTTTATTATGTTGCCCATTCTTGAATAGGCGCGCTACCAACAATGGATCTTGCATCTCAAATTGTTTGAGAGAGGGCTAGGAAGGGGAGTTCAAGGCAGCAAGATCAGCGGAGGGAAGGCAATGCTAATACAGCCTGTTTACGCTCTTTCATAAAGCCATTCTGCCACATGGAGTTTATGAAGAAGCAGTTAGTACACCAGCATATTGGTGGACTTATTATGTATCACCTAAGGCAATGGACAATATCATTGTCCCAGCAATCTAGACAATATGTGGTCTGTTTTGCCACATTAAATGTAAATGAGTAAATATACAAATACACACATGGATAACTCAGTGAAGTGGATTGGCACATGGGGAGAAATGGGCTAAGCACCCACAAAGAAGCCCAGCAACAGAGTCTCTGGGGCAGAAGAGCAGAATTGTGAGTGATCAACCATATGGTAGGATGCTCTGTGGGGTTTCTTTGGCCAATGAAGTCCTGTGTCTGGCCTAGCACGTCAGCTCTTCAAAAGACTAACTGACTCATGACCAGGGCCCCCTACGCCAAGGAACGTCCATTAAAAATGACATTGAAACTGTATAGAAAGCAACTGACAGATATGAGACCTCTAATTCAACAAAAATATGTACAGTTAAAAAAAAAAAAAAAGCTCTATGTCCCAGACACTGGTTCAGAATTGAAAGGTATGCCTAAAGGCAAACAGAAAAACAATTTTAAAATTAAACTGTGTAATAACATCTTCATTGAAGCAGAATCTAAACCATTGAATCAGATCCATCCCCTAAACATTATTCATTCCCCAACAGAGCAAAATCAGAAAACAACAGAAAAATATCAGAGGCAGAGGAAGGCAGGAAGGAAGAATATTGTTTGTGTTATATTGCTCATCATTAGTGAGGCTGAAAGAAAAGTTCTGGGTGGAACAAATCCTTAAGAAATACATGAGCATATATTAATAGTGCTAAGTACCCAAGCACACATGCTTGTGTTCATATACATTTATATTGTTTCCCACATTAAATGTTAGAGCTGTTTCTAAGAGGCTGTTTTTCTGTTTTATTTTTTATGAAATTCATGCATTCATGCATGTCTACCCTATTGAGCTCTACTGTATATAGGTTGTTGTTGATTTTCTGTGTATACTTTATTCAGGGAAATTCCTCTATAATGCACTAAAATCTGAGACTTTCAGACCTTCAATTTCTTCTGAGACCCTAAAATTTCTCATATTATATATGATAAAGATTTTCATTTTCTCATTAAAGCTTGCCTAACTTATTGTACATTCAGATTACCTGAACAGACTTTTTGCAGTCTGTAGCTATCCTCATATTTTTTTCTTTCCTTTTCTTTTCTTGGTATTTCTGTCTTGCAACATGCCTTATTTCGTAGGTTATATCTGGAGGCAGATGGCATTTGAAACTGAAATGAGCAAAACTGGTCTGTTGAGCTCAAAAATGAGCTGAACTCATGTACAATTTGCACCTGTGAGTAAATGTGGTAAACTCTTTCAAGATGTTCTAGACCAATAAATCATATTTAAGAACCAGCATCTGCTTGCTTGCAACAAATGACTACATAGAATCTGCTCCTTTATACATGTGAAATCTTTAAAATGGATATTATGTAGGTTGCAGACATCTAACATGCTTCAATCCCTTTTAAAATGTTAAGTTCTATTTCTTTACACTGATCACAGTTCTTTTTATTTTCTTGGGTTTGATCATTGCATTCCACCCTTAAAAAGTTGTTTAAAGTCTCAAATGAACTATTTTAATCTCAGACTCTGCCCTTCATTATTCTTTATCTGTCAGCTACCTTCAGCTGGATATGCTCCTGCATTTTGGTTACAATGATGTTTTCTGCTGGTTCTCTTCTCTCTTCTCAAGTTAACATTTCTTTTAGTGGATACTTCTCATTTCTCTATCCCGTTTTCTCAGAAGACCTCCTATGATTTTTCCCTATGCTCAGAAAAAACATCCTGAAGAGAGGAATACCTATGGAGAGAAAGGATGGAGAATGTCTCATCTAATGAGGTGACATTCTCGCTGATCATGATCTAGTTACATGAAGAAGAGGGTAAACTGTTTTTTTATGAGGTACCAGTCTCTTTAAAAGATGCAAAAGATAGAAAAATCATAGTACACCTAGTCTCTTTACAGTGTTCAACCATGAAAGACATTTTACCAATTAATAACAAGATTTTATGTACCACCTATTACACACAGCTCTCCATCCTCCAATCCACTTGAAACTTAAATTAGTCTAGGACTATTAGGCCTCATGCTCTCCAGTTTAATTAGATGATGACTACGTATCATTTATTTCCAGTGACATATCTTTAATCATTTTCATTTAGATTAGAGTTTCTACTCATTTTTAAACACTCTGGAGAATGCAGCAAAGTTTTACCATCACAGGTATTTAAACAAGTAGCATACTAGATTGGACTATGGTGGGATGGTTTTAAGAAAGTGCATTTCAATGCCTTCAAAGAAAAAACAGTTAATGTCAAAAACTGCTTCATAAATTACCAAAATGAGTAAGGTAAACAAACCCCAGTGCATAAAGAATTGCACTTTCCTTCTGCTACCTTGCAGTATTTTCTTCTCTTTAAGGACAACAGGAGTATATCCGGGAACAGTAGCAAATATAACTTCACTATGTCAGTGATGAAGTGGCATGATAGAATTTTACTTTCTTATTATAAACAATGGGGATTCCAGAGTCCTTGGATGCATTTAAAAAAATATTGTTTTTAATTAAGAAGTACCTGAAAGACAACTGAAAATTACGATGTGTGATCTGGTTGCAATATATTCAATGTTCAAGAAAATACTGGGTATGGGGAATTTCTTCATTTACCTGGGGCACAGACATTCGTGGACTTTCTGGATGACACAGGATGAAGCTATCACTGGGTGGCAGAGCTTAAATTCACAATGTCAAGCAATGCTAGGATGAAAGCTGAGCTTTATGTAGCTCTCTGACCACCTCCTCCCACTCAAACACACACACACACAAATAATGCAAGGTAAATCATGAGCTATTTTATTAAAATTGATAATGCCAGATTACTGTAATAAGGGTATAAGTGAAATCAGTATTAGGACCACATTATCTAAAATTGTGAACATACTTTTTGTTCTATTCCTTCTTCTCTGCTTTTTCCCTCACTTTCAAACTCCAGTTGCCCCCTAAAATCTGTTGTGTATATTTATACCATTCATAAAAAGAAAATATATCCACTTCTAATGAAGAGTTATGTGTGTGGAAATAGGACAATATTTCTCTCTTAGTATCTAAGCAACAGAAATGATACAAAGTCTTTTGCCTGATTCATACAAACTGACCTACTGAAGTCAATAGAATTAGCTGTGCAAGGAGGGAAAGCAGATTTTTTTGATAACATGGTTTATCTGAACAGAAACTTAAGAAACAGGACGTGGTCCCTCAAATTGAAGGGAAAATATTAAATTTGTTCAACATACTGAAGATCATTATGGACTAAAAAATACATTATTTGAAGTTAATGGAAATGGTCACATAAAGTTGTGGTAATTTACCTTTGCCATGAATTTTGTGGTAGGACCTTCAGTCACTTGTATCTTTTTACAGCACAAAATAATTGTACTTCCCTTGTGTGCTAATGAGTTATCATTAAAGTTCCCAGCTAAAAAACCCCACCTACACTGGCTAAAGAATCTGTTTGATTCAGAGATGTATGATTCCCTCATGGGAAATTAATGGTTTGGACTCTCCTCTAGCTGGTTAGCATGAATGCATAAAGCTAAATAACAGTCATACAGGATTCATGGTTGGTGACTCACTCTTACTTTATTTAGCTATGTATAACTACATTAATATCTGAATACTAAACAAGCTTTAATGTATTTATTTTCACAACAGTCCTAAAACAGAAAAGTGCTGTTTTCCTCTGTTTTGCTCCTGGGAACTAAAGAAGAGAAATACTGAAAACTAGATCCACAAAGGGTCTCTATTGCAAGCCAACATTCACAGCCTGAAGTTAGACTCATTGCACCCCATAGAAACACTTACAGGCTTCACAGATGCTAGTGAGCTGGCAGGGAACTACTTGTGTTAGCTAAGAAAGAAATGCCTGCAAGGGTTGATCTTTGGTTGAGCATCCCACTCAGACTCCCTCCCCACCCCCCACCCCCCCCCAAAAAAAAAGAAGAAAAAAAATTTATTAATATTACACCAGAAAAGTCACAGAAATGGAGATACCCACCCCAGGAACCAGGCCACAAAGCACTTACCTTGGAGATGATCATGCTGAGTGCCCCCTTCCTGCTTGATGGGAAACAGCATTTGATCTCAGCTTTTTTAGGTCCCAGGAGAATACCACAGCAACCAAACTACTGGACATTTCTGCGGAGCGAATTCCCACTGAACGTGGTTCACATGTATAAATAAGTGATCTTTATTGCCCAGATGAATCTCTTAAATATAAAGCTCTGCAACCATTTTTGTGGCTTTTAGTCTATGTACCCCAGTGAATGATTATTAATAAAAAGTAAAACAATTTCAACCAGACAGGCTGAGAAAGACTCATTCAATCTCCAATATCTGAAGAGTTTAGGACCAAGTCAAAATAGAAAATGTCTAC
The DNA here is from genome assembly GCF_035582795.1 of Mycteria americana. Classification (NCBI taxonomy): domain Eukaryota; kingdom Metazoa; phylum Chordata; class Aves; order Ciconiiformes; family Ciconiidae; genus Mycteria; species Mycteria americana. The sequence goes on along the minus strand of NC_134366.1, from coordinate 111,590,225 downwards.
ATTAGGTCAATGGAGAGCCCTCTAACCAGCCGGTTATTGACTCCCAAAGCTAGTGAGAGGCCAGATACAAGATACCTCTTAGATTGACTTCTCTAGGTAAGATCTAGTTTTGGGAAAAATGCCTTAATTTCAGTGTAAGGTAAGTGTAAGGTAATTTTCAGTGTAAGGGGTTAAAGAAGCTCAGTGGCAGCAGGTTATTCAGCCACTTGAACATCTAGAAATTTAGACTGATGAAAACATGAAGTATATTTCTCCATAGTACAGTGCTCCATGCCAGAAACAGCATCACTCCTTCTGCAGGGCAGTTCAGCTCAGGCAGAGCAGCGAACAGCATGGTTTTTCTCTAAGATTCCAGCCAGTTTGTTAGGAATGAGCCCTAATATCTCTGCATAACACCCACATGCACTTTTTCTCCTGTATTTATCCTCTGGAAAACACAGCGAGCCACACTCAACAGTCAACCTATCGTGGGTCCATTTATCTCAAAACCTTAAGAACCATGCACACCAAAAGAGAACAAGAATAAGCTATAGTTCATTATGAGGCATTAGAAGTGACAATGAAGCACATTAATTTATTATGTTGAATCCCTCCCCACCCCTTAGTCTTCATATCACTGTGATTATTTTAGGTCATTTTATCCAAAACCTGTTAAAAAAAATCTTTTGTATTCTAACCAACAGATGTGCATATCATTTGTGTCTTAATTGGAAATAGTGAATACAAAAATGCAATATTGCTAGTTAAACTTATCCCCATTAAATCCTTCTTTGATATCACACAACCAGCAAACACCTTTTTCTCTTTTAATCAAAACTGCAGGTGGCACTAGTAACTTTTATTGTTCTAAGATGATCAGTGCCAATGATTCAGCCTGCATAATTTTAGTTGGAAAAGGGGATGTACACTTTAAAAAGTCTGCACCATGAAAAGATTCCAAATTAGCTGACTCTCTTCCAAACCAGGTAGCCAGCCAAAAAAAAGTGGTCAATTCAGCCTCTGAGGCAGCAAGCAGCAACGGAATTGTCCCTTTCTTCTGTAACCAAGCAGCTGCTGAACAGGTTTTTGTACATAAATTTCCTACCAAGCTTATAACTGGGCATAGAAAGACTAGGCATCTGCCAATGTATGTTCACACTTCGGGAAATGAATGCACATAAACAAAATATTCAAAAAATTAAACATGCTGTTAAAGCAAATATTTCTGTGTTTGACACTCAACCTGGAAAGCATTGTTTCACTTGACTACCATCATTACTGAAACGCTTCACTTTTTTTTTCACAATTTCCTCAATGGAAACACCTAATTGAAATCCAGAAAAGTGTTCATTGATAAAATGAAAAGACACTAATTAAGGAATTCAATGATTATATCCTGCAGAATAAAGAAACCCCCTCACCACTTCAAATCCTTGCTGTGATTCACTAGCAGAAAGGGAGTTAAGAAACAGCTCTGTTTAGTCTTACCAGGCAAGAGTGAAGATGCATGCATATGATTACTGATTTATTAAGGCTTATTAAAAGCTTCTCCCACAGGGCACAAACACAGAGACACTTTTAACTAAATTCACTAGATGATCCATAAAAATCACACATTTCTTCATTCTGAACTTTATCTGAAGGGGACTGTCTAAGTCACCACAAACACAAAGAAAGAAGCATATATACAAATCCTTTGCCTTGGTCCTCTCTGTAGGTGTGTCATTCAAAATCACACAACTCCTCAGAAAAGGAGTAGTTGAAGGAAGAAAGATTAGCAACAAATTCCTCTCTTTGTTAAAATTTATGGGAAATATTTTGATTTCCAAGGGTTCCAGATTTCATCTCAGCACCCCAAAAGCAAATATTTTTGTAGGAAGTAAAATTAAAATTTTTTAACTTTAGGATACCCCAAAATGATGTTGCTTTCTTAACGAACTCATCTGTTTTGTTTATCTTGACAAAGGAAAAAGTATCAGTTGCAAGAGCAGCCTGAAGAATTTATGACTTACTGTGGTATTTTGAGTGGACAGCTTATTGGTCTGAAGAAGAAAGGACTCCTATGTGAAACAGAATTAGAAAGCAAAGCAGTACACGAAGCACTCATTATATTTTTAGATCCCCGATTCGAAATATACAGCACTTACTCCCCTCCCATGAGTGAAGGCCAATCTAGAACACAGCAGGCACACATCCTTTTGAGTAAATTTGCCAGTGCCAGCCACATGTCAGAGATGATTAGTGAGGCAGAGATGCCAGCCACCTCCTCTGACATCAGAGGTCAGATAAAGGAGAGTGCGACAAAAGCTGAAAAGCATCAACCCTCCGATGATGATGTGGCTGATCTGGCATACCTGCTATTCCCGTCACTTCTCAGTACTTCTTTTATTGGCATTACCCGCTGTGAGAAGAGTCTCTCTAGAACTGGCAGCTTGATTTCAGTCTGAGGAAAATAATCATAATATGGTAGGAGAGAATCAGACTGCCAACTCCTGCCTTTCAAGTAGTGAATTAAGTGCACTGCAAAAAGGCAGATAATATTCAGCTCACACCTTTCTCAGATGGAGCAAACACTCCAGATGGCTGTAAACCAGGCAGGTTCAGCCTGCTGCATTAAAAGCACACATTTTTTGCCCTTCTTTGTGAGAAACAGTCTGCAAAACAGATAAGAAAAACAGCTATCGTCCTTGGAGGCTAAGAAGAAATCCAGAGAAAAGTTACGGTAGGGCTGCTGGGCTACTGAATACCCTTGCCAACCAATGAGGCTATCTGATTTTAGGCTGCGAGAAAGCTGCTCCTCCATTAAGCTGCTCTCCTACTGTGAACACCATCTTTTATACATGTGTAGTATAAGTAATGCGCACATCATTTATAATATTTTGTCCTAGTAGTCCTTTTCCCTGGATATTTTTATGTCCTTTTCCATTAAGAATCAATGACATTGATTCTTAGGCATCTCAGAGTGCTGTTTTATCAATCATGTGGCATATCAGAGATTTTTTTCCTAAGTGGATGATAACCTGGTGTAGAGTGCTGCATCTAAGTTCCTTCAAAAGGTTTGAACACATTGGGCCAAATGTCATTCTTGTGTACAAATCTGAACGGGCTTGTTTGCAGCTCTGCAGGCTCAGGAACCAGTGAGACTGAATAGATATTCCAAAGGGCAGAATTAGAGTTTATCAGACATTTTAAAACTTAGCAATGATTATGGAGGGGAGCGGGAGAAGGTCATCCCTTCTTGGATTTCTGTATTCAGGAGGTAACATGGTCGCAGCTTTCTGAAATGTCCTTTACTTCTTATTTTTGAAAACTAAGATTCAAGCGAGCTACCAAAAATGGAGGCACCTGAAGTCTCCCTTGCTTTTCATATTCTTCAAAACTCACAGCATAAAGGTTTCTTATTTGTAAACAGAACTCTAAGCAGAGATTGTCACTGAAGCGATTGTTGAAATTCTTCATCATTAACACATCGTTTTTCTTAACTCCTTATTCATATCAGTCACCTTCCAGTAGCAGTATAAAGCCATTTAATCAACATGTTTATATAAAGAAATTTATTATTTCAACATTATTTTGAATTTAGGGGAGAATGAGATGGAAGGAATTGGCTGGATATTGCATATCTATTTTTAATTAACCCACTGCAGTGTTATTTAAAACGATTAAGCCTTTCTTGCTTTATACTGTTGAGCTCACAGAAACAAGAAGTGCTTTGTGCTCTTTGCTGCCTCTGCAGAATTAGTCCATTAGCAAGCACTATTTTTTCAGATTGTGCCAAACTCTCTGGTGCTGTTGGTCAAGAACGCCCTTTCACTATACGTCTGTGCTGCTGTTTATGAAGGCAGATATTTTCATATCAGCTCTATTCAGATTAAAGAAAAAAGATTACAAATCAGTATCTCTCAAATGTATAATGTATTTTCTTATATGTTAATTTTCTGTCTCCAGGTAAACAAAGAATCTGTAAAGTTCTAGCTTTCAGCTTCTAAGATGCAGTAAGTCCTCATAGTCACTGTACATTGTAGTAAGCAAAAGCAGGATGCATAACTAACTTTTACTTAAAATGTTTATCATACTTTAAAATAACTTGTTTTGCAGACCTCAGATACATGACCTGGATTTTATTCTCCTGACTGAACTTTTCTTTCACAGCTCAGCTCTGGAATCGTCTCAAAATACTGTGCTCATGATTACCTGTTCATTAGTTCTCTTATCACTTCCTTTCTCCATTCTGTCTTTTATCCCCTGAGGATGCGCAGAACCCCCTGAGCATTCCCCTGAGGATGCGCAGAACACACAGAACACAACATTCAGTATTAGGAACATTCATAGAACTTCAGCAGTGTATTTCAAACACATAATTGCACTTCTACTTTAAGGTACACTTTGAAAATTCAGCTCCATTTTTCTACGTACATACTGGCTCAAGTTCTCTAACGCTGCTGCTGAGACACAGAGAGCTTTCTTTGAACTGTAAAAGTGAAACACACTGGCATAGGAAATAAAATTGTTGATTGCAAATGCTTGGCAAGAGTTCTCATAAGAACTCAGTAAAATTGCTTATATTTGCTTATATATAAGAAAGATGATAACACTCAAGATTGCCACAAAATATTTAGTAGGTGACTTTTAAAGGAAATACGATTATACTCTTAAAATATATTATACTAGCAGGTATAATGATGGGTATCTATAATGATAAGTATCTCATCATGAAACCCCTAATCATCTCTCTCTAATTATATAATATTTTTAAATCATTTAATTTAGCTGCCTTTTTTCTATGATTAAATTAATTTCAAACAAGATGGTACTGACATGATAAAAATAAGAGCACACACACAGAGAATAAGCATGAGATATCCTGGTTTTATCACAACATGGAAACTGGAGGTTGTTATCTTGGAGGAAATGGCTATTGCTAGGTTGCAGCTTATTTTCCCAGAACCATTTATAAGCATCAGTGCCATTTTGTGCTTTTTACTCCTATGTATCAGTAGACACTATTAACCAGTTAGGAATATTTTTTACGCTTTATTTTTTTCAGCTTATATGGATGTGCAGTTGCGTGCATGCACTGCATATTTTTAATACACCTGCAGATAAAGACTAATAAATGAAAACGAAAAAAGGTTTTAAAAGCAAACAAAGTTAGAAAAGAATCAAAGAGCATGTAGGTATGCAAAATTCATAACTCAAAATAAAAGAGGTTTTTAAGTCGGGGGGGGTTGTTTGTTTGTTTTAGAAATGTCTGGAAAAATATATTCTTCCTTTAATCTTATCTTCTGACATAGAAGAATTTTGAAGCAGTGAACATAATAGGGAAAGGAATAACCAGAGGCGGATGAAGGAACCTGGTTTGGAAAATCCTTATCTAAATGTTAAAGACAGCAAAGTTATATGCAATGAAAAAGGAATTTCATGATTGTCACCATATATTTAACTAGATTTTGTATCCAGCACCAAGAATATCAAGAAGAATCTGATTTTCCTTTGTAAAAGCAATTCTGAATAACCTGAAAGAAGTTTCCCTATGCAAGAATTTCTTCTAGTATGCAACAACTAGCACTTGCAATAACCACATGGAACTATTTGTTGTCTCTCTTCATCTATAACTTCTCAGGTTGCCTAGAGAAGTTGTGGATGCACCATCATTGGAATCGTTCAAGGTCAGGCTGGACGGGGCTTTGAGCAACCCTATCTAGTGAAAGATGTCCCTGCCCATGGCAGGAGGGCTGGAACTAGGTGATCTTTAAGGTCCCTTCCAACCCAAACCATTCTATGAGTCTGTGAGTCTATTCATGTTTATCTGCGACTCCTTTTAGTTATTTGTGGAAAAGATGTATTACACTTAAAGAGCTCCTAGCCAACAGAAATTATAAACTACTTGTTCAGTATTGTCATCTCGTAGCAGCATCCTAATTCACAACAGGGGATTCTTAGCCATTATTACAATTTCTGTAAATAACCATGATGTCTGCATTTGGTAAAAGCCCTATAATAGTTCATACAATGAAACACCAATGAAGGCTAAACTGCAGCAGCATAAAACTCAGCTTTTCTCTTTCTGCATAACAGAACTGAATTTTGGCTCTGGTTTTATAAACGTGAATATTTCATCCTGAATTATGGCCCACTAGTATTTTACAATGTCACTCCTCCTCCATGTCCAATTCCAAATTTAGTGTTGAACAAAGATTATCACTCAGAAATCTATTTATTCCTTGTTGTGGCCAGTAAGGACTTAAAATCCACAGAAAAACTGATTTTGTGTGCTGTTTTCTTAGCCCTGCTGACACCTTCATATCATTTTATAATCATGGTGATCCCTCAACAAACCCTCATAACTCCTTGTTTCTGCTTACACAGATGCTGTGGATGTCTATTCGTATAGTCATTCTTACTTGGAGATTTGCCCACAATGAGCAACTTTGGCTGTCTGGTAGTAACTGAAGGTATTTTCCATGTCAAACTCCACATTCCTGAGTCCATAACACATGCCAGTTTGAGAAGGTTTCTAATAGATATTTTAATCTAACTACCTTTACTTGTATTTCTGAAATGCCCATTTCTTAATTCCTGAGCATTCCTTGCAAGCTAAAACAAACAAACAAAGAAACAAACAAGGAGAAAAAATAAACAGATCTACTTTAATGAATTATGTAAGTTTATATAAAGATTTAAGACAATGTTCTCAATTTTGGCCAGTATGTCACCTTTATGTACAACTCTAGCTTTACCTGTGAGGTGTTATTTTTGACAAAACAGTGAAACACTTCTCCACATTTACTGCTGGAGAAGAAATTTCTTTTGTAGTGGATATGTGAGGGGCTGAAGCGAAACACCATCCAGCTTGCTTTGAGAAAAGTTTCCAGAGAATACAACTTACTTTTGAGAAAACTCGAAATACTGAGTGTCAGATAATCAATGCTACACTGGAAAGAGATTCATCAGGGAGATAACATGGCCTAACAAACTGAAGGCTTTATAAATCAATGCCAGAATCCTGCAGCAGACCTGGTAGTGCGAGAGGAATTAACGGTTCACCAAATAATGATGTAAAAGACTCTGCGTGGGACGCATTGAGCCAGCAGTCAGGTACATGGGCTGAACCAGGTCAGCCCAAGAGCATTTCCCTGGAGAACAAGGAAATGTCAAGTTCAAAGAGGAAATGCTGTGCCAAGAGCTCAATGGCTTCACACAGAAACAGCAAGCATAGAGCCAGAAGCTTCTGTCTATCCCAGTAAGTGGGAAGATAAGGATGTATATCACCATCTGGATGATGCATTATTCAGCTAAATGGGGAAAAAGGGCATCCTCATTCTGGTGGGTTGACCTTGGCTGGATGCCAGGTGCCCACCAAGCTGCTCTGTCACTCCCCTCCTCAGCTGGACAGGGGGAGAAAAATATGATGAAAGCCTCATGGGTCCAGATAAGGACAGGGAAATCACTCACCAATTACCATCACGGGCAAAACAGACTTGACTTGGGGAAATTAATTTAATTTATTACCAATCAAATCAGAGTAGAGTAATGAGGAATAAAGCCAAATCTCAAGACACCTCCCCCCCCACCCCTCCCTTCTTCCCAGGCTCAACTTCACTCCTGATTTTCTCTACCTCCTCCCCCCCAAGTGGCACGGGGGGACGGGGAATGGGGATGCGATCAGTTCATCACACATTCTCCCTGCTGCTCCTTCCTCCTTGCTGTCTTCCCCTGCTCCAGCATGGGAGTGTGGAACAGTCCTCCACAAAGTTCTCCAGTGTGGGTCCTTCCCATGGGCTGCAGATCTTCATGAACTGCTCCAGTGTGGGTCCTTTCCATGTGTCCATTCCATGGGGTGCAGTCCTTCAGGAATGGACTGCCCCAGCGTGGGTCCCCCACAGGGTCACAAGTCCTCCCAGCAAACCTACTCCAGTGTGGCCTTCTCTCCACAGGGTCACAGGTCCTGCCAGGAGTGGGCTGTCCATGGGATCACAGCCTTTTTCGGGCATATCCACCTGCTCCAACATGGGGTCCTCCACAGGCTGCAGGTGGATATCTGCTCCACCATGGATCTCCATGGGCTGCAGGGGCACAGCCTGCCTCACCATGGTCTTCACCACAGGCTGCAGGGGAATCTCTGCTTCGGTGCCTGGAGCACCTCCTCCCCCTCCTTCTTCACTGACCTTGGTGTCTGCAGAGTTATTTCTCTCACAAATTCTCATTCCTCTCTCCCAGCTGCTGTTGTGCAACAGTTTTTTACCTTCTTAAATACGTTATCACAGAGGTGCTACCACCATCGCTGATGGGCTCAACTTTGGCCATCAGTGACTTCGTCTTGGAGCTAGTTGGCCTTATCAGACACAGGGGAAGCTTCTGGCATCTTCTCACAGAAGCCACCCCTGTAGTCCCCCCCACTACCAAAACCTTGCCACGCAAACCCAATACGCTCATCTAGCTTGCCATGCCATCCGAATATAAAAAAATAGGAAATAAACTGGGAAGTGTGAAGAGGAAGAACTTTGCTGCTGTTGTTGCAGCCATACAGTAAGATACACACTCAAGCTGACATCTAAATCTAAGCTATTCTGAATCAGCTTTTCCATTCTCATAATGGAATTCTATAATAAAAATAAGTAGATAGTTTCTTTAAAAGTATTCATTATTTTCACACAGCTCCGCTTAACATAATAAGAGCAGTAATTGCACGACAAATGACAAAAGTCTATGTCTCCCTCATATGTAGATAATAAATACTGTACTGCTCTGCTAAGACTTTACACTCCATCCCAGCTAGTTATCTAACTGCTGCTCAGTTCAGAAAGTAACACAGAACACCCATTCCACATCTATATCACCATACAGGACATAAAATAATTTCCCATTACATGGTAACAAATTTAAGAACCTTCTTGTGCAAGCTATTTTATCCTGTACAAGATTTCTTCAAGAGAAACCTTTCGGAAAATGCTCTGAATTGTACTACCTCTGATTCCACAGATAGATTAAAACATATGCAAAGAGAGAGGAAAAGGGAGAGAAGGGGGGGGGGAGCTTTATTCATACATATTTTTAAATTAAAAAGGTGCAACAGAGAAGGGCATGGACAGAGAAAACAGAGGAAACAAACTTGAGAAAACAGATTCTACACCCTCCTCCAACATAGCCTTTCTGTGTAATCTTGGGCAAGTTCCATTTCTTCTCCATACCTCCAATTCCCAAATGCAATAACACAACAACTCTTGCAGCATGTTGCTCAGAAACAGAGGAGAAAGTAGGCATACAAATAAGCCAGAAAGGCAGATTTGCACAGATGGATAGAGATTTAACCTGAATGAGTTTAATAAAGTGTTGCATTTACAGGTGTTTGCAAATAAAGTTAGCCTAAATTAAATCAGAACCTGTAGGAATTAGAAGTGGTCTGTCATTAATAACTATACTTTTAACATGTGAAAGAGATCTTGAACTCTCAGAGACTATGGGGTGGAGACAATACATGAAATTTCTGAATCCATCTCCAGATACCTTCAGGTGAGATGGAAGGATGAAGAGGAAAAACTCCATCATTTTTAAAATCATAGTTGTAGCTTTATTATAATATTAATATTTAATAAGGTCTTAAAAGACCATTGAGGCTATGGAAATGTCTATTTTGTATGCATTCAGAAGAGCGAATTTGGTTTAACAACCATAATGACTCATGATGAAACTTTCTCTTTCTTCTATCACCGTAATTTCTTCAGAGAGTTATAATGTACCTGTTGGCCTTTTCTTATGCAATAAAGCTTTTCTGGGGAAACCTGTAGTTACAGGGGATTGGTAACACTAAAATAAGCTCTGTTATCTAACCCTTTTGGCCTCATTAAACTATTTTGAAGTATCTGGATTAAGTAGATCTCTTAGTAAGTTAAAGACTGTGGCAGTCTCTGGAATCTGTTCCCTGAGGTAGACTCTTGGCTGTTTCTTGGAGTCATTTCCACCCTCACCCTCCCTTGACCTTGGAGATCACTTTTTCATCAGATTCAGTTATGAAACTACTATGAGACATTTGTTTAGTCAATAATATGTATTGGCACATGATCACAGGTGTAGTTCAACCCTCATGCAGAAGGATTCAAAACTTACATCTTCAGAGCTTGCAACTTTGTTACTATGAAATAAATGATATTAAATATTTCTAGAAGGGTAAATATTTTATGAAAAGAGAGAAGGAAAAATAATGGGTCTTATATCTAAAATTTTCTTTAACCTACACACTACCTTCTATTACCAAGGATCATTTTTAAGCTATGGGAAAATTATTTCTTCCCATACTTAAAAACATGAAGAGGAACTAAATCTACATATAGGACAATATTGACCTCAACAATTAAAAATTCCAGTACAAATGGAGCCACTAATCTCATCTTGTGTATTAAGATACCCTAAGAACACTGCATAATAAGATGTCTTAACATGCACCAACTTTTGAACAACTATTTTTATTACTGATTGTATTTTTTTATCCTGTTCCTGAATTACCTGAGAATTCAGTTTAAATGAAAGGAAAAAATCCTACACAAAGAATGTGTCCGGTCAAAGAATTATATAGGTCTTCTCTGAGCAAAATACATGCTTTCACATTATTGGTTTTAAATGCATGCTTTTATTTTTACATAAACTAAACTTTGTTTTAGTACATCATAAATGTACCTGATACATATTTTTGGAGTACTAATTAAATGCATGGATTTCTTTTATTGAGTCTGGGTCTACAGAGAAATTACATAACAGATTCAAAAATAATCAACAATATTATAATTATAAATTAAGTTCTGCAGGGATAGCTGCTGGGTTATTCGGTGCATACAGTGTGCAAAGACCACCTGGCAGGAACTGAAGAACATATTTTAAATATCTAACACACTTCAGAATTAGTAGCACTGTGTTCCTCTGGGCCTTCTTTCTATAATTTCCATGTTTAGACATAAATTGTCAGGGTAGGAACCTCTGTGTTCATTAAGACAAAGTTTACCATGCTGCATATCCACTGCTTCTATGTTAATACTTTGCTTGAATATCTCATAGACATCATAAGGAGCTGTCCTCGGATGAAAGAAATTCTGCCTACCTCAGGGTTATCATGAAGACTGCTACAGCCTACAAGGGTTAAAAGCCAGTGGCTCTAAAGAGTAACCTCTCAAGTTCAAACTCATGAACACTGATGTTTTCAAGATTATATTAATCATAGTTGATTTTCAAATGCCCCACTCCATTCCCCTGAGCTACTCTGTACCTCATACCAGAGTCAACACTCTTTCAAAATGAGACAGGTCTTCTGCAATACCCAGGTCAAAGCTTTTTAGTCATCTCCACTTCTTTCTTAACTAGAGCTCAGCTAGTCTCTTCTTTCCTGGTCTACACCTAGGTTTCCTTTTTTTATTCTATTTCAAATAAAACTCAGCCATTTTGGTGCACACTGCTTACCTCCTTCTGAATCTCTGAACTCTCGTGCAGTATCATCTGGCTCTGTTCATCCTGCTTTCAAATGATCTCATAAAAGAGTGCAGTGGAGGTCCTGCTGGAAAAGGTTAAAACATAACTAGCTTTGTCTCTAACACATTATGATGTAAAAAGCCTGTAGAGAGCAACTGATTCATGAGTAGTTATGTGGGATCTAGTGATCCCAAGGTGTCAAGCTGAGGAATAGCATAAATGTTAGCTTTCCAGCTGTCATCACAAAACAGCCTCATGGACAGATCTTACAGTTTCTAACACTGTGCCAAGGCAGAGAGAACCCTGAGAGCCTACTTTCCCATTTACATGTCTGTAAATATTAATAACATTCTTGGTATCATCACAAGTCCATTTAGTTCCTTCAGGATGGTTCCACACTTCAATGCTAGGTATCTAAAAAGAACATAACAAAATCTAAGGAAACCCTTTGCAGAAATGCACCCCGCTAGGGTTACTTCACTAGACTAATATATAGCACTGCAAAGAAAATTACAGAAATTTGTAGTTTTCAGAATATAAAAGTCAAGAATGGTGTTCCCTTAGGACAGATCGGGAAAATAACAATACATTTAGAAAGAAAGTTAAAGCAACAACAACAACAACAAAACAACAAAAAAAGCAGAACAAAACCATTTTTGTAGCTAAATTAAAAAAAAAATAGAAAGCTTAATAACCTAATTTTCAGACTTGGACATCTACATTAGTATTTTAATTCTGTAATGGGAGAGATACTCACAATGGAGCCTTAATTACATGTATCACTTGCTCTTAATTCCCTTTCATTTTACCCTGCACTTTAAAGAGAGTTGAAGAGTATTACAGAATTCCAGGGAACTGGAGATAATTCAACCGATGGCAGTAAATCGGATTTTTACCTCTAAAAAGCAGGGCTTAATCTAGCTTCATAACAATTACTCAATGTAAGATACTCCATGTGAAGTAAGAAAATTGTATCTGTCCAGTTCCTCTGAGAAAGAACTTTTTAAAAGTTAGCAGCCTAGATGACAGACGCAACAGGGAAATCAGTGATTTGACTGGCTTATCAATTGAACAATGTCTTCAGTGTCATGGTTTACATACATAGCTAGTGAGCAGAAAGAAGTTTGCACTATCCTCATATGTGCTGTTTCCACTCTGCAGAATCAGAGAAGCTTCAGCCTCAAATACTGTCTATTTTCATTTCTACAGATGCTAAGTTGTTGAGAAAGTATAGATTGAGAGTGGGAAAGAAAAGAAAATGGCTCCTTTTTTCTACTTCTATTAATATTTGTGCCTACAGCCAGAGTGAAGGTCAGCATGCTACCACATGAGAGACTTTGTTTGGGGAATCCAGACACACTACAGTCTGGGAATGCAAACAAACCCAAATGTTAGGGTGACAAAGTGCATGGGGTAAAAGCACTGCATTATTCTCAACAGTATGTTCAATTTACCTCTAAAAAAGGTACAGCAAAGAATGATCTTTCATTTCTATATAAAAGAATATAAATCCCAAACTATACAACTGGTAAAGCAACTAAAAAAAAAAAAAGTAGTGACAAACATCAACACAGCAGATTTTTCTTCATGAGAAATGCTTAATCACCTGCAGGTTTTTTGGGAGCCTGAACACTGAAATTAAAAACATTGCTCAAGACACATCGGTGGTGATTTTACAGTGAATGTACCACAGTTATCCAAGAGGAGAAATGTCTGATTACTGTAATAGTTTTAGACATTATTACAGATGTGTTTTTTAATTCTACTGCTCCATTTGGAAGTGAAGCAGTATCTGCCTTCATTAGTACTTAGGTGGAAAACCATTATATGGGTCAGTTCACTAAAACTAAGGAAGCACTGGAAACCGACTGTCATTTTTTCTCCATTGTCTCCATTCTCCTTTTATGAACAAAATACATTAAAATCTAGATGAGTTAGAAAAATTATGCTCTTACCATGTGTCAAAACAAAAGCTTAGTTACGAGTGGTAGCCCTAATTTTCTTTTTAAATTACAATTCAAGTCATTACATTCTGCTTAAGTTCCTGTGGTAGTTTCAGTTAAATAAGCTATTCCTTGTTTCTGTTCTAAAGCAGAGCTCATAGCAATGACCATAGATTAAGCCATACAGAAGTCATTGTTTTGGTGACCTGTACATAAAATAGGCATATTATTGCCTAATTTGATCAATATAAAAGCAATTTAAAATCTCATCTAGAATTCTCTTATTTGGGTAGTCATATGAAAGAGTTGAAATTCATAGGAGCTGGTTTACCTTTGGCAGCGGGAGGCTGCAGGAGTGCCTGTGGGAGAAGAGGACAGGGGTTGCCCTGTGCCAGACATTACCAGTTCCACAACAAATCCACTGCAGGACACAGCCAAGCCCACTGATGAAGCTGGTGGCACCTCTGGGAAAACATATTTAAGACAAAAAAAATTGCCAGAGAGCAGAGAGAAGAGTAAAGGGGAAAAAAAAGTGTAAGAAACAACCTTGAAAACACCGAGGTTGGGGAAGAACGGGGAGGAGATGCCCAGGCACCAGATCAGATATTTACCTGCAGCCCATGGCAGAAACCATGGTGGAGAAGGCATTTCCCAGAAGCTGGTGGAAAAGATCCATGTTGGAGCAGATATCCACACTGCAACCCATGGAGAACCCCATGCCAGAGCAGGTGGACATTCCCTGAAGGAAATGTGGCCTGTGAAGAGCCCACACTGGAATAGGTTTCTCCTGAAAGACTGAAGCGTGTGGGAAGGACCCACACTTCAGGTTTATCTTGAAGGACTGTGGCCCACAAAAGCCCATGCCAGAGCAGAGGAACAGTGTGAGGAGGAAGGAGTAGCAGAGAGGAATTGCTAAAGACTGACCACAATGCCCCTGTTCCCCATCTCCCCCTGCATAGTTCATCAGGGAGAAGGTGGTAGAAGAGTCGGGAATGAAGGAGTGAGTTTGAGCCTGGGAAGAAGTGGAAATGGAGGGAAAGTGTTTTAATTTTTGCCTTTGTTTCTCACCATCTGAATCTATTTTAATTGGCAATAAATTAAACACATATTCCCCAAGTTGACTCTATTTTGCCTATAATGGTAATTGGTAGTTTATCTCCTTGTCGTCTTCTTGACCCACCAGCTATTTCACCTCAATTTCTCCCCCTGTCCTGTTGAGGAGAGGGAGTGACAGAATGGCTGAGTGGGCATCTGGCAACTGGCCAAGGTCAACCCTCCACAACCTTAAAACTTTCTCTGCAAAATCATTAGTGATTCAAAGATCTTTATATTAAATTACACTTTTATTAAGTAAAACTTGCATTCATGTGTACAGGAATTTGCACCCTGAATATCAGTCTTATTCATCGAATAAAATCTGCCTGACTAGGTTTATTTCTATGAACCATTCTGTTTGGAGTTCAGATTGTTAGCAATGTCTTTAATTTTTTTTTCTTTCCATGGTTCTCAGGCCATGGTTGTGCTTTCAGTATGACAAGTGCTTCTCAGAGATGTTTTTCATTTTAGTCTCCAAAACATCTCCTTGTTAGGTAAATAGACACATACTCAGACCCAAAGTGTAAAAGACTAAGGTATCTATTGCCTTAAATGTGAACAAAAGAAACACAATTTTGTAAACAGATCTATGATAAGTGTGTGTGCAGAAAATCTTTATACTTTGTTTGCAAAAAACTGTTATGTGTATATTGATAATTTACCACAATGTTCAACAAGCATAACTTAAAGTTGCCATAAATTCAAGGAAGAAAGCATTATTTACCTTCTCTGCTTAGTTAAAAAAGAAATAAAGCTTCCACATGGCTTAATGTACAGGCTACCTACCTAACACTCTTGGAGTCATCATAAGCATGCACAAATTGAGACTGTGGAAAGAAGCATTTCAAAGGGTAGGGGGAAAAAAACCAAACCAAAACAACAAAAAAATCCACCCTACTAAGTCAGATGGTTAGAAGGCAGTGTCTTCAAGTGATATGAGAGAAGTAACTGTTAGTACTGGATGTAGCTCTGCACTGTTTGGATTATTTTGAGTGATTTAACTGCAAGAGGTTATGTTGGATGGGTGAGGTGTAGCAAGTCAAGGAACTGATGGTTACCTCTGGAATACTTCTCATCGGAAGTGGGAAATGGTACTACATTTTTGGCTTTGTGAAAGCTCTTTATTGTATACATTCTGTGCCTGTGTTTTTCCAAATTTTCAGTCATAATCCTTTCCCCAAATATAGTTTTCTTTGTTCCTACACAGTCTAAGAAGGGAAAATTCAGAGAAGCAGCATTCAGAATTTCCCTGTTTCTGGGTAGCATTTAAGCTAAGCTATCATGTTTGTCAAGAAGAACCATAAATACATTGTCCTTGGCTCTCGATGTGAAACAACTGTCTGAAAGGTTATCAATACCAAAATGCTTTATAAAGCACGTCCTAGACAAGGTCTGTTTAAATGTGTACTGAAAACATCCTGGAAGTCTTGTGCTTTTTGTAGGTAAGACATTTCTGGAGGCAAATTATTTTTATGAACCCTGGGGACATCATTTCTACCAAGAATGCTGAAGAGCACACTGAAGGGAATGCAGTCAAAGGCAAGAAAAACTCCTACATTTAATGGAATAATCATTAAAGAAACTCCTGTGGACCATTGCCTGTATGTTAGTTCTTCACATTTCCAAAGTGCTCAGGGAAGGTGAGAAACATTTGGGATATGCAAAAATACCAAAAAGGTTTACACTTCTTGGAACTTCCATTTTCTTCCTACAGTTCTTTGACTTTGATGAAATTCAAGAATACCCAGAAACCTTCAGAATCAAGCTTCTTTGACCTCTTTCTTTAATTTTCTTTTTTGCCAAAGAGATTTATGGACCTCAAACTGTGCCATTTACACTTTAACCAAAAAAAAAAAAAAAAAAAGAAAAAAAGAAAAAGAAACTCACATGAAGCAGAGAGTCATGAAAAATCTTAGAGAGGAAAAATAAATTGCTTCATTGCAATGATAAGCCCCTCTTGTATGTAATTTATGAAAAGCCAACTGTCATCAAAATTCTTAATTTATAGTGTTCAACAAAATGCTACTAACTGAAAAGCATTAATCAACATCACCAACTTAATGTGCTTTGTCAAACTTCTCAGTCTCTTCTGCCAAAGAAGAGCATTTTTGACAAGTAGATTGATTAGTGAGCTAACAGTGTTTGACTGAGGGGAGAGTGTGCGACAAGAAACTTAAAAAAAGATGTTAGCATTCATTTTATTTGCTCATACAGAAGCTGTGTACAATACTATTGTTTTCCAAAATACATGTCAATAAAACTGATAAATTATTACGTGGTTATAAGAAATTCTGTTTCAAACTTGATCTCATTCTCCTTGTGAAATAATTTATAAAGAGTGAAAATGTGCAACTGAGCTGAGATGCCCATTAGACCTGAATAATAATCAACTACAGAGTGCTTTGCCAGCTCAAGTCATATAAAAAAGCTAATCTAGATTCTAGATTTCAAGCTTAAATAAGCACAATGAAAAATAATACACTTGCTTCTACTTTGTTAGGTGTAACAGATACTCCAGTATTAAGACAGAATTAAGACAGAAAACAGCTCCTCTTACAAGGAAGGCTTATCTGGGAATCCCGTACTTCCTCAGAAAACAAACCTCTACTATTTCTTGTTTTTCCTAATTTTCAGATATTCCATCTATTGCCAACAAGACTTTTTTTTCTGAAAGTTTCTGAAAGGGAGGAAAGAAAAGGAATTTTAATGCAAGAGGCTTACAAACAAGACCACACATTTGTCCCCTCATGTAATACCAGTGCTGTTTGGAACACAGACCGGCTCACAAGCATTTTCCAAGACTGAGGCATTCCAGGTGGCATAGATTTGACATAGGAAATTCTGTGCCAGCCACCTATGTCTGTGCAAGTATCTGTTAGTATGGTAAGCATGGGAGAGTATGGCACTGAAGTGTGTTATATTCTGTTCATCCTGAGCGAAAAGGGCAGCACAAGGTAAAGCTCTCTTGAATTATTCTGTTGAAATATTCTAAGTATCTCCCAAAAGTCAAAATAATATCAAAAGAACAGCCCTTCTGGATCAGACCAAGGGATTTATCTAGCCTATCCTGCCTCCAATAGTAGCCGTAAGCAGGTATCTAGAGAAGAGTAAGAGCAGAGCAAAGCTATGTAATGCTTTACCCTATTATTTCTTCCTATCCTCTGACCAGTTTGGGTTCAAATTTCCTGGGCATGTTGCAGTTTATCTATTTAGTGACCCACAATGATCTTCCATTCCAAGTGTTTGTACAGTCACCCCCTTGAGCCCGCGTAAAGTTTTGCATCTGTCCAACATCTTTTGGGAAGGTGTTGAACAGGTAAAAAGTCACTGTGGGAAGAAACACTTCTTACCACACTTTTCAGGTATCACCCCCTAGTGACAGTGACCAGCAGAGTCTTTCTCTCTGAAGACAGGGTTCTTTTGCTGAGTGTGCCTTACTTTATATAGACCTACACTAAACTTAATCTGCCATTTTATTACCCATTCATGAGGTTTCCTAATGTCTTTCTGCAATACTTTGGTTTCATTCTACCTACCCTGAAAAACTTTTTACCATCATATCTTGTCATGTCACTGCCAACCTACTTTTCCAGGTGATCTATGAACACACATATCCTAGCACAGAGTTCTCCCACTGCCAGTGACCTTCCTCCAATGCAAAAAATCACTATTTTCTCATAATGTCTGTTCCCCATTTTTCATTTTTTTAATCCAAATCATTCATTCCCTCTAATGCCACAAGCACTTAATTGCCTTACAAGCTTTAGGTGAAGGATTTTGTCAAAAATTTTTGGAAAACCATGAGTATATCAACCAGATTATCCCTAGCCACAAGCTTGTTGGCTTTCTGAAAGAACGACCAAAGGCTGTAAAGAAGGATTTCACCTTTCAGAAGTCATTTTCCAAGCAGCTTATGTTTACCAAGATATTCACTAATTGTCTTCTACCTTCTAACAGTTTGCCTGGTACAGACATTAGACTTGCAGGCCTGGAGTTCCCCAATTAAAGTTATATTTGCCACCCTCTAGACAACAGCTTCCAAAGGTGACTTAGGTAAAAGGTTGCACAAAGCTATTCATCCCAGCTATTAACTACAGGAAGGAAATTTGGATGAACTACTTTATGTCAGCCTCTACTTACATGTGCCATGTAATACAAATCAGCATCCACTGATTAGCCTCCTCCCTAAACAAGAAGGTTTCCTTCTTTTTTGGTGGCCTGTTTAGGGAAGCATGTACATTTTAGTGCTTTTGTTTCCACCTTACATGGGATGAACAAAGTGAAGTCTTAATGCTCAGTAATGTCAAAAATACTTAGCATTCTCAATATTTTACAGGTATCGAGTGTGCAATAAGTCTTATGAATCACTGACTTGGATTAGAATTTGAAACAGCAGTGTTTCACATTAGCAATACTGTAACTCTTATAGGTGGAATAAGGCAACATGTTTCTGGATGCGCTTGTGTATTGGGTTTGGGTGGCAAGGTTTTGGTAGCAGATGGGCTACAGCATTGGCTTCTGTGAGAAGCTCCTAGAAGCTTCCCCTATGTCCAATAGAGCAAATGCTATCTGGCTCCAAGACGGACCCACCGTTGGCCAAGGTTGAGCCCATCAGCGATGGTGGCAGCACCTCTGTGATAACGTATTTAAGAAGGGAAAAAACTGCTGCGCAACAGCAGCTGGGAGAGAGGAATGAGAATATGTGAGAGAAACAACTCTGCAGACACCAAGGTCAGTGAAGAAGGAGAGGGAGAGGGTGCTCCAGGCGCTGGAGCAGAGATTCCCCTGCAGCCTGTGGAGAAGACCATGGTGAGGCAGGTTGTGCGCCTGCAGCCCATGGAGGTCCACGGTGGAGCAGATATCTACCTGCAGCCCATGGAGGACCCCATGCTGGAGCAGGTGGATATGCCCAAAAAAGGCTATGATCCCACGGACAGCCCATGCTGGAGCAGGCTCCTGGCAGGACCTGTGACCCCGTGGAGAGAAACCCACACTGGAGCAGGTTTGCTGGCAGGACTTGTGACCCTGTGGGGGACCCACACTGGAGCAGTCTGTTCCTGAAGGACTGCACCCCGTGGAAGGGACCCACGCTGGAGCAGTTCATGAAGAACTGCAGCCCATGGGAAGGACTGACATTGGAGAAGTTCGTGGAGGACTGTCTCCCATGAGAGGGACCCCACGCTGGAGCAGTGGAAGACTGTGAGGAGTCTTCCCCCTGAGGAGGAAGGAGCGGCAGAAACAACATGTGATGAACTGACCATAACCCCTGTGCCACTGGCAGGGAGGAGATCGAGAATTTGGGAGTAAAATTAAGCCTGGGAAGAAGGGAGGGGTGGGGGGAAGGTGCTTTAAGATTTGGTTTTATTTCTCATTACCCTACTCTGACTTAGTTGATAATAAATTCAAGTAGTTTCCCCAAGTCGAGTCTGTTTTGCCCATGATGGTAATTGGTGAATGATCGCTCCCTGTCCTTACCTAGACCCACGAGCCTTTCCTTATATTTTCTCTCCCCGTCCAGCTGAGGAGGAGAGTGATAGAGCAGCTTTGGTAGGCACCTGGAGTCCAGCCAGGGTCAATGCACAACATCTTGCCTTTCTCTAGCCACACTATTTGCATTATATGTTTTTCTGTCAGAGCGCCACACAGTCTAAAAGTTTCTAGGCATTTATTTATCTGTCCCTCTACTAGAATGCCATACTAGTTTTCTGTTTGATAAATGTTTCCTCTTTTTTGCTTTTTGCTCTTTGACTCATTATTTAAATTCAAATATCAATGCAATTATTGAGAATCTATTTTTGGTATTTAAAATCCCTCCAAAGATTGATTGCATTGTGTCTTAGCTCTCATACTCTGTATCTTAAAATGGAAACAGTAGCATCTTCCCACATTTTAACTACGACACCTAGCATGTGTACTTCCAGGGTCTGAGTGCTAAATATTCAGTACCAAAACACAAGAGACCACTCATGTCAGCTGGCAGCAGCAGAAGCCTCCAACTGGGCCAGAGCTGCCACTGGAGAAGTGCAAGTGTCACTGGGAGACATGGCTGTCGGGAGGGGGGCCGATGTAGCCAGACCGCTTCATCAAGACAGCTTCAGCAACAGAGCTGTTCTTCAAGAGAGCAGCTATCAAATGTTCCTAACACTGCATATACTTCTGCAATATAAATCACAGTGTAAAAAAACATCCTCAGAGATTTTCTGCATTTAGTCCTTCTGTGAGGAGAATACAAGACTGAAAATCAAACCCGGATAAATGATTTTACACAGCTAAACAAGTCAATGATGTGCAATAATCCATATGAAACTGTTGGCCAGTGTATGGTTTATCCATACCAGCGTGTAGGGTTTATCAAGTTAGCATTCCATAAGAAAACTCATATTATTTTCTGTTTGCCCTGGGCTAAGAGCTTTCACATGCACAGTTACAGTAGGTAAGCTGACTCACGTAACCTTGTTAACCTGTAACGAGTTGTTTATATGCCCCAGCCCTCAGTCAAGCCCAGCAGAACTTCCTGGGAAGAGAGCACAGTCCACCTCTAGCCCTCAGCATCTCACTCCACCAAATTACAGAGGCTTGATGCTAATAACAGAAGCCTCAAAGCTACTCAAGAGGAACAGAAACATCTTTCATAGGAGAAAATGTTAGGCAAGTTAAATACATGGCTATTAGGAGGCTTACAATAGTGGAAAAAGACTAAAGGAGACTATTATGGCAAGCGAGAAATGTATGTTCCACTGTTGCCAGTTATCACAAGTCTCACACGATTATGATTATTTTGAAATCTCCCATTCCTAAAACCAAGATAATGCCTGAGAACATTCTCAGAAGAGAAGTAAAAAAACTTTACATTCATAACAAGTGGAAAACACCAGAAAACAACTCTTCTCCCAAATGTTTAAAATAAAATATTTTTAAGTCGATCTTGGAAGGGAAGAATAGTTTGAATTCTGATTTATGAAAGTTGTTTTTTTTCTTTTTTTAGGTTTATGTACATTTTTAATCAACAGTCTTTCACACAAATAACTTGGACCCTCTACTTTATTCCCTAGCAACATTTACACTTATTTTCTCTTTCAATGGGGAAAAAAATCAAATATATGAAATTCAGCTTTCTGTGGCAATTGCTTCTCAAAACTATCACTTTTTTATCTGAACTACTCTCTTGCAAGGGCAAATATATTCCAATATTTTTCTAAGTAAGAAGCAATGACAGGACCTCAAATATTTGGGTATGCCAACAAGAGCTACTACTTTTTTAAAGACAACCATTTGCTTAGCTTCAATACGATAATCGTTACAAATTTTACACTCTAAGAGAGATAGTTACATGTGTTATGAGGAACCCACATCTTTCACATAGACTCAGCTTTTTCTTTGTGTTAATTATATACAAACATACTGGCAAAATTATGATAATGACAGGAAATAAAGGAATTGTTATTTTACTGCACAATATTCTACCTGAAAATCTGTCAAAAAAATATTTTAGTGAACCATTTTGCCTGTATCACTACATACATGTTATTACTCTACAATTTTATATTTCATATACTACCTTAGGGAACTCACTAACAATAAAAAAGCACATTATCTTTCAAAAAAGAAAAAAAGAGTTATGAAGCACTGAACATGTACAACTAACTACTGAGTTAAAAGTAGCAGCAAAGACTCCCTTCTTCAATCTTATTTTTAAATAAGAACAGCAAGTGGGCATCAGGGAAGGATCCTGCAGTATCTTTAAAAGGGTAGAGCTACAAAAACTTTGTGACTCACAACTCACCAAATTACAGTATAGAAAAAAAAAGTAACTTTATGATTCAGCCTATAATTAGCAGCTTAGAAAATGCAGGGGAGAAAATTAGCCAAATACCACAGCCACTCAGGGCCTTGAAAATAAGGACAAGAACTTTAAAATCACTGCACAAAATTTACAGGAAGCCTGAGTGAAGAGATTTTTAAAAAGGAGACATTTCTAGAAAAGAAATCATACATCAGTTAGAGATGAGAGATCTTACATTGCAAAAAAAATCCTCTTCCTAGAAATAATACAAGCAGGAACTTCAGAAAATAAAGTGATCCTTTCACTGATCAACAGTTTCAATTTGTTTATAGTCAGACAACAAAATCAGAGATCAATTAAGTTTTTCCAGAATCAGTATTTAAATGCAAACAAATACCATTAGGCTGCATGGAAAGAGCGGGAGCTTTATTTCTGAACAAAAATAAACATTTGTTTAATAAGGAGTGTACCTGTCAGTAAAAGTCTGCCTCAGTATCAAAACAAGGACTGAATGGGAAAGTAGGTTATTGGATCTTGCAGTTCAAGAGATGTGAACACTCAGCTTTGCACCTGAGGCTGAGAAGATACACAGAAATTTCATTTGAATACTGTTTTTAAATCCCCAGCACTGAGAGGAGAGAGGAAACCAAGGCCTGATCTGGATGCCTGCCTCATTTAAGAGGAGCTACACAAATGCTCTTTCATTGCAAGGTAGCAGCTCCCTCAAGGCCTTTCACAGCCAGGATGCAGAATAGCCACACAGACAGAAAGAGGCTGTCAGCAAGCAAACTAATAAAGAAGTGTCCTGCAAGCTAACTCCCATTGCTTTCTAGGGCAAACCTAGATCTTTCGTTATAACTAATCTAAACAGCACACTTTTGTGCTTGCAAAACTTTGCTCAGTCTTTCTAGACAGTTAATTCATCTGTCCCTGAGGTCAACCATAGATCTCCCAAAGCTTTACTTTCTAAGAATTTGTTTTTAGCAAGCATGAAAAGCACTAACCACATCAAGTGAACAAGGGATGATAAGTATACAGACACCTAATACACTTATAAACTCATACTGGTATATCCAGGAATATGTAGGTGTTTATAGGATAGGAAAAACATTTCCTACCCAGTCTTGACTTCTCTACACTTACTGACTTATTCTTTCCTCTATCTCGTGCATCATCTTGGGTACTAGAATATGTACACATGCAGCAGGAGTCTTTCCCAGGTTGGCTGTGGGCTGTTTACCCTCTGCAACCAAAACGATCAATGACTACAAAAAGTGACTATAAACAAGCAACACAATACACTTTTTTTTTTTTGTGACGGAGAGCAGAATAAACCCCCCATAATCCAGGAGGAAGCACTTAATGACCTGCTACACCACCTGGACACTCACAAGTCTATGGGGCCAGATGGGATCCACCCGAGAGTACTGAGGGAGCTGGTGGTGGAGATTGCCAAGCCACTCTCCATCATTTACCAGCACTCCTGGTTAACAGTGGAGGTCCCAGACGACTGGAGGCTTGCCAGTGTGACGCCCCTCTACAAGAAGGGCTGGAAGGAGGATCTGGGGAACTACAGGCCTGTCAGCCTGACCTCAGTACCGGGGAAAATTATGGACCTGTTCATCTTGAGTGTGCTCAACAGGCATGTGCAGGCCAACCAGGGGATCAGGCCCAGCCAGCATGGGTTCAGGAAAGGCAGGTCCTGCTTGACCAACCTGATCTCCTTCTACGACAAGGTGACCCGCCTAGTGGATGAGGGAAAGGCTGGGGACGTTGTCTACCTAGACTTTAGTAAAGCCTTTGACACTGTCTCCCACAGCATTCTCCTAGAGAAGCTGGTGTCTCATGGCTTAGGTGGGTGTACTTTTCACTGAGTAAAAAACTGGCTGGATGGTTGAGCCCAGAGAGTTGTGGTGAATGGAGTTAAATCCAGTTGGCAGCCAGTCACAAGCAGTGTTCCCCAGGGCTCTGTGTTGGAGGCAGTACTGTTAAATATCTTTATCAGTGATCTGGATGAAGGGATCAAGTACGCCCTCAGTAAGTTTGCAGATGACACCAAGTTGTGCGGGAGTGTCAATCTGCTTGAGGGTAGGAAGGTTCTACAGAGAAACCCAGACAGGCTGGATCGATGGGCCAGGGTCAATTGTATGAGGTTCAACAAGGCCAAGTGCAAGGTCCTGCACTTGGGTCACAACAACCCCATGCAACACTACAGGCTTGGGGAAGAGTGGCTGGAAAGCTGCCTGGCAGAGAAGGACCTGGGGGTGCTGATTGACAGCTGGCTGAACATGAGCCGGCAGTGTGCCCAGGTGGCCAAGAAAGCCAACGGCATCCTGGCTTGTATCAGGAATAGTGTGGCCAGCAGGAGTAGGGAAGTGATCGTGCCCCTGTACTTGGCACTGGTGAGACCACACCTCGAATACTGTGTTCAGTTTTGGGCCCCTCACTACATGAAGGACATTGAGGTGCTGGAGCGTGTCCAGAGAAGGGCAACGAAGCTGGTGAAGGGTCTGGAGAACAAGTCTTATGAGGAGCGGCTGAGGGAACTGGGATTGTTTAGTCTGGAGAAGCGGAGGCTCAGGGGAGACCTTATCGCTCTCTACAACTACCTGAAAAGAGGTTGTAGTGAGGTGGGTGTTGGTCTCTTTTCCCAAGTAACAAGTGATAGGACGAGAGGAAATGGCCTCAAGTTGCATCAAGAGAGGTTTAGGTTGGATATTAGGAAAAATTTCTTTACTGAAAGGGTGGTCAAGCATTGGAACAGGCTGCCCAGAGAGGTGGTGGAGTCACCATCACTGGAGGAGTTCAAAAAACGTGTAGACATGGCATTTCAAGATATGGTTTAGTAGGCATGGAGGTGTTGGGTTGCCAGTTGGACTAGATGATCTTAGAGGTCTTTTCCAACCTTAATGATTCTATGATTCTATGATATTGTGTGATATGCACTGAGCTAGTAGCAGCTGACAATACTGTTGTGGTGCGTTCCATATGACAGAATTGTTTAATGGTTTCCTGAGATCAGACATTTCCCCAAAATTTTAGTGGGTTTTCTGGGTACAGCATTAGACCTAAAAAATATTCCAAGAAAAGGACACTCAGATACACATAAAATGCTCAAATTTTCAGTGGGGATTTTGGAATGGGATATAATACAAGATAAATCTAATTAGCTTCAAGGAAATTACAATAAGAGATCAGAGGAGTGAGTAGAATGGTTAAATCTACATCGACTTCAAAAGTTTTCTCAGCAGAAAAAAACAGGAAAAGACTAATGAAGAAAATTAGCAACTGTGATATAGATAGCAAAATTCAAATTGGATTCTAGAATACCATTGTTAGGTTAAGGATTTGTTATATAGTGCGTGCAGGGAACAAGGCTTTTTGAATATATTTAGCTCAAAGCTGTTGTAATTAGATCACATATATGCTACTTTTTCCCTTCTGCTCTAATGCAACAGGGGTGCGAATTCACCTGATTCTGGTTGCTGTACCTGCGTTTTAGCTGTATGCTAGTAATTATTGAATCAAAACCGGAGCTTGGTATTTACAAAACTTAAAAGATCCTGAAGAAACGGAAGAGCTCAGAGTTTCAACAGTGATGTGATGGCAATTCTGCGAACCTATTGGAGATTAGTGATTATGAACTATACGGATCAGGGAAAAGCGGAAGTTAGAGGAAAGTCAATGAGGGAAGGAGTCCATAGAAAAGAGGGAAGGATATAAAGTGAAGAAAAAATGATGCTGCTCAAGTTCTGCCTGAAGCAATATCTTATTAAAATTACTTTAAGACTCCTTACCAATAAAAATAGACAAAAAGGAGATAGCATATGTCCTGGTTTTGGCTGGGATAGAGTTAATTTTCTTCCTAGTAGCTGGTATAGCGCTGTGTTTTGGATTTAGTATGAGAATAATGTTGATAACACACTGATGTTTTAGTTGTTGCTAAGTAATGTTTACACTAGTCAAGGTAACACTAGTCATTTACACTTTTCAGCTTCCCATGCTCTGCTGGGCGCACAAGAAGCTGGGAGGGGGCACAGCCAGGACAGCTGACCCCAACTGGCCAAAGGGCTATTCCATACTATATGGGGTCATGCTCAGTATAGAAACTGGAGGGGAGCTGGCCGGGGGGTAGTGATTGCTGCCTGGGGACTGGCTGGGCATCTCTCAGCGGGTGGTGAGCAGTTGTATCACTTGTTTTTTTCCTGGGTTTTGTTCCTCTCTCACTCACTTGTTGTTTTCCTTCTCATTCCTATTCATTATTATTTTGTTGTTGCTGTTCCAATTATTAAACTGTCTTTATCTCAACCCACGAATTTTCTCACTTTTACTTTTCTAATTCTCTCCCCCATCCCACCAGGGCAGAGTGAGCGAGCGGCTGTGTGGGACTTAGTTGCCAGCTGGGGTTAATCACAACAGCATAAAATGGGGGGATAAAAAAGTTTGTTTAGCAAACCGTATTTCAAAATTTAAGAAAAACACAGCTGTTTCATTACAAAAGCTATCAATCATGAGGACTGCTCTACAGGTATTACTCTGGGACATACAGCCATTACTGTAGGTCATGCCATTCAGTATGAGTCCATAACCGTGCACCAAAATATCAGTCGTTTCTGTCTTATGAAAATGTAAAAGTGACCTTTCTTTTAAGTTTACAATTCATATGATCTTCAGTTCATGGTAGTTTATTTCAAGTAGTACCTAGAGAAAATTATTCAGTTTCCTGAATCTGAATTTACGTGCAAGAGCACCTAGTTTCAAAGTGCTAAATCCTGAAGTAGCAGTATGCTAACATCAGCATTAGTCAACTCAAAGAGTTGAATAATTCAGAGAAAAGAATACTGAAGTATCTTGTAGTTTGCCAAACAGCCTCAGAGACTATACACCTATTATTGTGCTTGTTATTGTTATTAAAGCATGGCAGGTTTTTCATTGAGTCGTTTAGAGGCTTTTTAATGCTTGAAGACTTCTAATAACACACATTTCTAAATGACCACAATTATAAGTAGTTCCTGACAAGATTAAGTAATTGCAATGTTGATACAGACAATGCAGGGTACAAAAAACTATTCAAGTACATGCTAAAAAAAAAATGCTTATTTTTGAGGACAAAATAAGAAAGTATTAAACTGGGGAAATATACTCAAATCAATTGGACTTATTACCTATGGAAGTAAAAAAAAAAATGCTTTTCTGCTTAACAATAATTTACGGAAGGCCTATAAGGAATTGAGAGCAGAGCAGTTGCATACATTGAACTTTCAACCATAGGTCTCTCATTGAGCTAAAGTACTGACCAAACATATACCAAGCTAGCTATACCTAGAGAATAACCACCTCTAGATTACAACAGCCCTTTGGAGGATCCAGATATTGCTTCTCTAACTGTGGTTTTCTGATTCTTATACACTATTAGTTTTCTTTGTTCACTAACCATGACAGAAACTATCACAATCACTCAGAAGTAAAACAATCAGGTCTATATTCTCAGCTGGTGTAAGTCAGCATATTGTCAGTATGTTCAAAAACACTACAGCAACTAATAGCAGAGGAGGATGAAGCCTTTGAAGTGCAAGCTTACCCTGAAAAGGTTTATGAGCACTGTTTGGGATACAGAAAAAAAGATCAGATTAAAATTATGTTGTTTAACTGCAGTACAGCTTTATTTATATAACTTGGGAAATATCAAGAAATTACTTCAGTGATGCGTGCCACAAGTCCATCCTTAACTGTTTGCACGC
This sequence comes from Mycteria americana, assembly GCF_035582795.1. Lineage (NCBI taxonomy): Eukaryota > Metazoa > Chordata > Aves > Ciconiiformes > Ciconiidae > Mycteria > Mycteria americana. The sequence continues at coordinate 111,562,227 of NC_134366.1, read as the reverse complement.
AGCAGCCGTGGGTCCTTTGCCTCACTGCACCTCCACAGCAGGTTCCCAGCCCAGCCCTGAGACCTAACCACTCTTCCCTTGCATGGCCTGGGGAAGAACAGCAGTTTTTTCTTTGCTGTATAAGACAATTTGCAAACTCAAACCAATTCTCCACCTTCTTTATAGGGTACTTTCCTCTCAGACCATCTGATTTATCAGAGAACCTGTCCAGCAGTGAACTAATACCTGCACTGGAAATTTCCACTATCACAGGCTGTATCGGGATAATTAGGGGTTTCTCCATCAACAAAAATTCATACATTCAAGACATATTAATAAGTAGGGGACTGGTGGCTCCACACCATACTCTCTTCTGACATGCTTCATGCCCATCTAAAGCCATTCTATAATTTGATTCAAACCTTAAAGTGCTGTCACACCTAGATCAACCTCTGACAGAAATCGCAGGCCACTTTCAGCCAGAGATACAGTAGTCACCGGAGGTGGATGCTTCCCAGCTGTCACAGGCAGGCATCAGCAGTCTCAGAGCATGCCTTTTCTGCCACACCAGCGCAGACTCAGCTCATCTCCACTAGCCACCCGCACACCTCCAAAAAGATGGCTGATTTTTGCATACAGTACCTGCAGGCTTAGCCTGACTTCTCAGCATTTCTTCTCAGCATTCTCGCTAACTCTCCAATAGAAGTTCCTCCTGCTCTGTGCTCTACCAAAAATCCTGGATCACAATCACAGTTCTGGCGTCCAACCTTGTCTTCAACTCAACTGTATTGCATCAATTAAGGATTTTTTCAAGTGCTTAGAAAAAAAACTGTATTTCCCTTATTTTATCTTTGTAAACTGTAGTCACAACTACAAACTAATTGCTAGGCAAGTGGAAAATGCAAAAACACAAATCTCATAGGTGCTGCTAATAATTTCAGTATGAAATTAAAAGTCACATATGTAATACAAATATGCAAAGGAGCCTTACGCCCCAGCCTTCTTGCCTAATTCCTCCAGTTCTCCAAGTCAACAGTAAATGGAGACACTTATCTCTGCTTTCATTTCATGATAAACTTCTAGCACGCAGACAGGGGAAGCACTCAGCTTCATTTACAGGCAGTACTCCTAATGAAGTCAACAGCCTCACGTCTATCCCCACAACTAATAACAAGTATTATCAAGGCAATAGCTCCTCGGCTGCCCAGCACAAGTTAGGTGTAGCAACAATTAACGATACAACTTTACCAGTTTCATCTCACAAGGTTGGAGATCATCTAAGGAACCTGAAGGTGCACAAGTCCATGGACCTGATGAGATGCATCTGCGGGTCCTGAGGGAACTGGCGGATGAAGTTGCTAAGCCACTATCCATCATAGTTGAGAAATCATGGCAGTCCAGTAAAGTTCCCACTGATTGGAAAAGGGGAAACACGCCCCCCATTTTTAAAAGGGGAAAAAAGGAAGACCCAGGGAACTACAGGCCAGTCAGTCTCACCTCTGTGCCCAGCAAGATCATGGAGCAGATCCTCCTGGAAACTATGCTAAGGCACATGGAAAATAAGGAGGTGATTGATGACAGCCAACATGGCTTCATTAAGGGCAAACCGTGTCTGAGAAATTAGGTAGCCTTCGATGATGGGGTTACAGCGTTGGTGGATAAGGGAAGAGCAGCTGATGTCATCTACCTGGACTTGTGCAAAGCATTTGGCACTGTCCCGCATGACATCCTTGTCTCTAAATTGGAGAGACATGGATTTGACAGATGGACCACTTGGTGGATAAGGAATTGGCTGGATGGTTGCACTCAAAGAGCTACGGTCAATGGCTCATTGTCCAAGTGGAGACCAGTGATGAGTGGCATTCCTCAGGGGTCGGTATTGGGACCAGCACTGTTTAACACCTTTGTTAGCGACATGGACAGGGAGATTGAGTGCACCCTCAGCAAGTCTGCCAATGACACCAAGCTGTGTGGTGCGGTTGACATGCTGGAGGGAAGAGATGCCATGCAAGCCAGACCTTGACAGGCTTGAGAGGTGGGTCCGTGCGAACCTCATGAAGTTCAACAAGGCCAAGTGCAAGGTCCTGCACATGGGTCGGGGCAATCCCAAGCACAAATACAGGCTGGGTGGAGAATGGATTGAGAACAGCCCTGAGGAGAAGGACTTGGGGGTATTGGTTGATGAGAAGCTCACCATGACCCGGCAACGTGTGCTTGCAGCCCAGAAAACCAACTGTATCCTGGGCTGCATCAAAAGAAGCATGGGCAGCAGGTCAAGGGAGGTGATTCTGCCCCTCTACTCTGATCTCCTGAGACCCCACCTGGAGTACTGCATTCAGGTCTGGGGCCCCCAACAGAAGGAAGACTTGGACATCTTGGAGTGAGTCCAGAGGAGGGCCACGAAGATGATCAGAGGACTGGAGCACCTCTTCTATGAAGACAGGCTGAGAGAGCTGGGGTTGTTCAGCCTGGAGAAAAGGCGGCTCCGGGGAGACCTTATAGCAGTCTTCCAGTACCTGAAGGAGGCCTACAAGAAAGCTGGAGAGGGACTTTTTACAAGGGCATGTAGTGATAGGATGAGGAGTAATGGCTTTACACTGAAAGAGGGTAGATTTAGATTAGCTATAAGGAAGAAATTCTTCACTATGAGGGTGGTGAGGCACTGGAACAGGTTGCCCAGAGAAGCTGTGGATGCCCCATCCCTGAAACTGTTCAAGGCCAGGTTGGATGGGGCTTTGAGCAACCTGGTCTAGTGGAAGGTGTCCGTGTCCATGGCAGGGGGTTGGAAGTAGGTGATCTTTAAGGTCCCTTCCAAGCCAAACCATTCTATGATTCGATGATAAATCATGTTTAAAAGTGATCTTATTTTTTTTTTTAGTGGTCTGCAAACAGTATTAAATTATGTGTATTTTGCATGTTCTGTACCAATCACATGTCCAGCTTTCTAGGAGGTGCTGCACACAGGGGCAACATGAGCTAAGCAAAGGGCAGCACCGTGGTAAAAGGCATGGCAAGGTGCAAGGAAAACAGACCCCAAATCCTACAGGGTGATACCTATCTTCAGCTTCTGGACAGCTGACAGCAGTAATAAGCCAAATTAATTCTTGGTACCTGAAATCAATCCAACATGTTTAATATACCAAGGTGAAGGCAACCTAAAAAAAGAAATTATGCCAGATTCTCTTTCACAACCAAATCAGAAGTAACCAAACACTTGGAATGGAAATTTCCGCCCTTCACCAGTGGCATAGAGCAGCATACTGTAACAGCTTATCCTGGAGAATGTCTCATTTTAGCACCACAGAAGAGAAAGCAGTTCATCAGATCTACATCAGAGGATGCACATAATACAGTCCAGCAAATTTAAAACCTCTAAAACCAAAATAAATAAATGTGCAATGACAATTCATAACTGTCCTAGAAGACCAATTTGGGAACAACAAAAGGAATTTAAACCTTCTTTCAGAGTGAGAAACAGTTAATCAGTTAAACAGTTATATATAGAATACATTTTTCCCCCTACCAAATTAACATTCTCATATAATGACAGAAAAAGCTAAAACCTCAAATGTATTCTTAATTTTGATGATACAATATTAAATATCAGATACAGAGAATATTGATTGAATGTATGAACCATGAAATATCCCATAAAGCCATAGCATAATTGTATGGGAGCTGTGTAGATATGTCAATCAGCTCAATCCCACGGAAGTTAACAGAGAAACTCTCTCAAATGTACTATGAGAAATCTTCAAGCATTAAAAAGCCTCTAAACCACTCAACCAAAAACCCGCCATGCTTGAATAAAGATAACAAGCACAATAATAGGTGTACAGTCTCTGAGGCTGTTTGGCAAACTACAAGATACTTTAGTATTCTTTTCTCTGAATGATAAATCTCAAGTAATGTGTTGTAGGCTAGTTATAGCACACAGAAAACAAAGAAATCTCCATTTAAGGACCTATGTTTTCCACACAAGTCCATTAACAAAGAATAGATGGGGAAAGAGGTGATGGACTCTTTACATGGGGAAAAAGCAATTATCTGGGGAGAAGCAGCAGTATTAAACATTGAATAAGATACAGACAGCTTTTTATTGCATCATTTTTGCATTTTCATGAACTAATTAATCTTCACAGTTACCTCCTCAAATTCTTTGGGGGGTTTAATCATTACTTTATAAACACAGAACAGAGGTATAATAAGGACAGTACCAGTAGCAAGGCTGGAAGTGGGTCTCAAATGAAAAATTTTCAAGATGTTATGAAGGGTTCAGAAACATAAATCTCACTGAAAGTCAGCCCCTTTCACTGACAATCCACTACACTGTGGGGTGTCTAGCTCATAGATATTCTTTTGACTTATTCTGGGCATGTCTTTTTGGACGCTAAAAGGTTTACAATAAAAGCAAGTCACTTTACCTTTGTGATTGCATGGTGTATTTCATTTTCAGATACTACATTATTTATAATACTGGCCTTAATAAATCATGTATGTAACAAAATACAATGCAGCTGAACAGCCATCTCTTACAGCTTCGGTCAAATGCCCTGTGTCATTAACATTGCGAATGAATTTGGAAGTTACTAAAATCTGCCTACCATGAAAGATATAGCCTCTCATCTAACAAACACTGGTTGTGTACATGACTGAAGAGTGCTATAGGAAGATGCACAATCAATCTAGATTCTATGGTTCTTCAGTTTATAGTTCCTCTTGCCATAATGTCAGCTGCTCTGCAATCACAGAGGTGAATCACAGCTGTCAGTGTAAAAGTCTCAGGAATCCTCTTACAGCATCTGTCTGCAGCATTGCTTAAAAGTTTTTTATAGATTTATACATATGATACCAAGATTGAAATTAGATTGTTGTCCTTTTCAGATATTTCCCACTGCATGAGACTTTACTGTAACTACTTTCTCTCCCAGTTTATCAGTGTAGAGTGTGCAGTATAAGAGAAAACTATAGCAATCAATTGTAGAAACCAGAAGTTTGCATCACACCTGTCAATAATGTACTTTGTTCTGTAAATGAGAAAATTAACTTTTCCAGCACGAAACCTGTTCCTTGACAAAGCTTTTTATAATTTCTATTAGCAATTCTTGTAGTCTGGAATAGTTGATACAGATTAATTACATTTTTTGGAGAAGCCAGCTGCAGATACATAACCTTCCATGAAAGAACACCTCATTGTAAATGTTTAACATGAGACAACTTTGTTGTTAGTCAGTTTTACACATTAGGATCTAAATTCTGATATTTCACCTGCTTTCACTATTTTTTTTTGTCTCTTTCAAACTGTGGGTTACACCTAATAAATATGTACTTGGAAATAATCACATGCTGGCTTATAGGTTGGCTGCAAGACATTCTAGTTTCTAGTCAACTTGTATCACAGTTTTCAGGTCTACAATAGAGCTTGTAAATAAAATCAGCAAAACAGATATCTGGCCTAGGTTAACTGAGAGAAGTATAAGATATCTATCACTGAGTATTTTACAATATGTTGATTAGTTTCTTATATTTAAATATTTTCTTTTTATATATTTAGGCTATTTAAAGAAAATTTTACATATTAGGCATTGGGACCTAGATATAAAGACCCAGATATAAAACTTTGCTCAGATTAGTATGTGCAGTGTACAAGCCCAACAGGAAGCTAATAGCTGGTTAGCACAACATTTAATGGGAGAGTAACAGATCTCATCCTTACACATGATCTTATTCAGGTAGTACAGGGAATTCAGTCTGTATCTCCTATGTCCTATAAAGACTGTGAAATTACTTTATTTCCTCTCAATATGATTAACGGAAAGTGTTTCCTACGTAGCTCTATTTGTAGAACAAAAATACCCCAAGATATAAATTAATGCATTAACGATTTTAATTATTATTCCCAAGCAAAGAGTTAGACCTAATTTGGCTCATTAAATATATCAATTTCAGATTAGTTCCAACCCAATACAGTAAATAATTTAATCTGCTCAAAGAAAGTTACCACAGAAAACTGTGGCATTATGATACTGTGGACTGAATCCTACATTTTTTTTCTGGTCTGCATGTCCAATGCTTCTTAAGTAGAATAACCAAATTTCTACTGACTTGAATGGTTTTGAGGCTACCAACTGCAAAATGCTTGTGTTTGACAGCAACACTAAGTTTCTTAAAACCATTGTCATCAATTACATATTTCAGTTGAAGTTCATTAATAAGTTTTTAAACTACAAAAAAAAAAAAGTTTAACATTGCCATTTCACTTTTTCCAACATTATCCTATACAGTTCTTGCAAGCTTTAATCTAGTACATGATATGTCCCTATTTCCACTAACCCTTACAGAATCACAGAATCACAGAATCACAGAATCGTATAGGTTGGAAAAGACCTTTAAGATCATCGAGTCCAACCATAAACCTAACACTGCCAAGACCACCACTACACCATGTCCCTAAGCACCTCATCCAAACGTCCTTTAAATACCTCCAGGGATGGCGACTCAACCACTTCCCTGGGCAGCCTGTTCCAATGCTTGATAACCCTCTCGGTGAAGAAAAATTTCCTAATATCCAGTCTAAACCTCCCCTGGCGCAACTTGAGGCCATTTCCTCTTGTCCTATCAACTTATGTTACTTAGTAACATAACATTACTGAAGAGTGACCACAAGCAAAGAAGGAAGAAAAGAACAACAAGCCCTGAAATATACTTTGTAGAGTTTTAGAACAAGGATAAGAAGTAAAGTTTCCACATCTCATTAAAACTCAACCAGGAAGTTTTGCAAATCTAATCTCACTCCTTTCGCACACATTCCAACAGTTTAGCAGTTTTCTCCCAGATATTATCATTCATCAGAACTTTTGCACACACAAAAGTAAGGGATGTACACCAGTAATGAACTGTATTTTAGACTGATGTGGAAGTTTATGGACTAAGGAAAGTCTGGTGGGAACCTTCCTGCTGTATGTGTGTTACATACTACACCCTGAAAATAAAAAATTATTTCTATTTCTTGACATCTGTGAAACATTAATAATAGATAATTAATAGGCAGCCAATTTAAAAAAAAATTCTGCAGAAAGACAAATAATTACATTAGATGTAGCCTATGGGAATTTCAGAACATATACAGAATATCAGTGCTTTTCTCTTCAGACTGTTTTTAATCATGTATTAGAAAAAAAAGTTATAAAATAAACACAGAGGGCTTAGAACCAAATTTTGGTCTAACTGAAGAATTTCTGCACATGTTTGAGAGTCATATTCTCACTTTGAATAATATTCAAAACTCATCCATATTGGCATCGTTTGCTTTGCTCTTTACCGCTGTTTACCTCAAAAGAATAAAAATTTTTTTTCACTATGCATTCTATTCCTTTTGTTTTCTACTTCTTTTCTTGTTTCAAAACCTTTATACAGAATTTCACTACTTCATGGTCATTTGTCTTTAATATTAAAAATCATACTTTTATATTTTTATTCTTTTTTTATATGTACAAGTGGTTTCTATTTTAAAATTTATTCTTTGTAATACATCCACAAGAATCAGGACTGAGCCATTTCCACATAAAATTTCTCATACATTTCAAACTGGAAAACATTAATAGTACATGTTTACTGTGGCCCTCCAGCAACTCTCACAGGAGGTCATACAGAACCACATGACAGCTATGAAATGATGCTGTATTATTAATGAATAACTTACCATAAAAGTCAAAATCCCTCAGCTTCTAGAGACTGCTTTAGTAATTATGTTACACTTAATCTTAAAACAGTGATATTCTGCCCTTTCTTTCTTCTTTCTTGTACTTCCATTTGGTGGAATATTTCCTACTTAGCAGCAATATATTATGAATGAGACTACAGAGCTTTAAAATTGTTAATGCAAATTAAGTCATTTGATAGCTTTAGAATGAACAAACACTAATATTTTTTTCTAATTGCCTAATACATTCTCTTGAATAACTTGCAAACATTTAATACACACTTCTATCATTAGCATAATATAATCATAAAGTTCCCATTTAATTACAATTTATTTGAATGATTAATCACCAGTTTCATGTTTTAAAATAATGGGAACATTTTACAAACTGCAATGTACTATCTGCCTATCAATTCATTAGTATAAAGACAAGTTGCAAGATAAATAGCTAATACTTTTATTATGTTATTTTCTTTAAAAATATTTTCTACTGTTTTTGCAACCTCTGTGATAGACTAGCAGAAAGTAAGTTTGCTGCATGCCTACAGATGATGCAAAGAGAACTGTGCCCCAAGAATGATTTATCCAAACTACTGCTTTTTTTCCAGCATATGCCACTAATAACCTCAGTTACTGGCATCAAACCAGTAAAAATGAGTCATCTTAAATCTGAAGGATATCAACTGCATTTTTATAGGCATGTTAAAAATAAAGGACTCTATAGTCAAATACAGGGTTATTTCAATTAAATCTTCTCTACTTTCATTAAATGAGAGAAAAGCAGAACGTTAAACATCATCTAGGAGAAATCAAGGAAAAATGTCCAGATCAACCCTTCCGTACTTTTCATTCAAGTTGTCACTCCTCTTTCCTCTCAGATGTGTGCATCTATGCTTGTTATTGTTCAATAAAGTCTGATTATTTTGTCACATACTCCCCATGCCTCTGTTTCCACATGCAAATAAGAAAGCATAGAGCATTGCAGATCCGCAATTCTTCCCCTACACCCCCTTTCTGTCAGGTCCTTCTCTTTTCTGTATGCATGTCCTCTTCATCATCACATCTGTGATGGGACAGGCACCAAGGAACTGTCAGCAAGTTTCTTGCTAAGAGATAATGCTGTTTGTAGCCTTGTTTTGAAACCCAGGCACAAAGTCTATTCATAGCAAAACTTTACCACGGTGACTAAGGAAAGAAAGGATCACATTTTACTTATTTATCCAAAGACTTATGCATCTGAGAGAGAATGAGTTAGCATAATATCATACAGTGGTGACAAAACACTCTCTCAGTGTGGACTCGCCCAAACCTAAAATCTTACTCAAGCTATTTGCTAAAAGCGGCTCTCCTTGAACTAAATATAAGCCAGTGTGATTATTAGTCAAGGAGCTTCCAAAATCTACAGTAAAACAAAGGCACATACCTACTATATGTTTTAAAACTATTTGGAAAAAACCCCTAAATGTCCATTGGTAATAAAAACTCTCCCTACTGCTACATGTGACTTCAATGCTCACCCTTTCAGGTCCTTTGGCTACAAAGACACCTTTCCTACTATATATTATTATGAAATTATTAATGGGTGAACAGATGGAAAATTAAAGCAATTTAAATATCTGAAATATTTAGGTCTTTAATCACTTTATGGTGTTTTATTGTGAATTGCCCATTCCCATAGCAAAGGCTGTAATAGTACAAAACAGCTTGTCATAGTGCATTCTCCACTAGTAATCCAGAATATGTCCTAGTTGTAGCCTTCAGTATAAGCTCTTTTAATAAATCTGCCAGTTCCATATGGCTTCTGTAGGGGAATAACTGTCTCCACTTGAACATCACCAAAAAGCTTTAATCAACTTCAGAAAGTTACCATAAATTTAGGATCTCTAGGGTTACCATAAATTTAGGGTATTTAGGGTCTCTAGGGTCTTCTTATTGGAAGTAAGATTTCTCCCAACATCTTTTTTTCTGGACAGGGAAATTCTTCATGGACAATTTCTTTGCTAGGATAACCTTGCGTATTATGCCTATGTGACATGTAAGGACAAACAGAGCTGTTCTGTTTTGCTATTGATCTTTGCTCTGATTCATCAACATAATTTGGTAGGGTTTTTTCCCATGCATATTCATATCCAAGGAAAAGTTGCTCTGGACTTCTCACTCACTCTCTCCCCTCCCCCACCCTCTTGTTTGCAATATTATTCTTTTCAAGGCAAATTGCTAATAGTTCAGTAAATTAAAATAATAGCAATGGAATAAACAGCTCCTTTAAATGAATTGAAAGTATAGCAAATATCTGTTAGAATGTAAGAGGCCATTCTCCACTTTCAGAGATACAAAACAAGAAGAAAAGGTGAGCTAAAGCATGATGGCAAATGGCTGATGTGTTTGTTAGATATAGCAAAAAAGCCACACGATTCCTCCAGGTTCTTCAGTCTGTTAACTTCCATTTACATAAATACTGGCAGAGCAAAGCTTCCCACTTCCATCTGATTGCAGCTAATACAACCACTATTTTTCTGATTTTTTAGCTAAACAAAACACTGGACTCATCCAATATTTTAAGTTGGAAGAACACCTGGATGTTCAATCTCCCTCTCAAACTAGAACTAACTTTAAAATTGGATCAGGTTGCTCAAAGCCTTCTCCTGTCAACTTTTGAAGATCTTTAAACATAGAGATGCTACAACCTTTCTGCAGAAATTGTTCTAGTGCTTAACCAGTCTCATTGAAAAATAAAGGTATGGACCATTCAGCTAATTTTGGGCATAGTTTCTGAAATCTAATGGTACTGTTCAAACAGTGTCTACTTTAGCACAGATATTTTGGTGCTTATTATTGTAGTGGGATAAATAAGAGTATAAGTGTGAAGTCTGTGGCTGGAAATAAACTGTTGTAACAGAGAAATGGTGAGAGAAGAGTACAGAAAAGGGTACACAAAAGAGAGAAAATAGGAAAGTAAAAACAGCAGAGAACAGAAATGCCATTGTTCTGATAGGATAAACATATGCAGAACAATATTTTTATTGAGCGAGATTAAATAATAGCTGAAATACATAGTTCCTATGTAGTTCCTCAGCAGCAAAAGTGTATTTTTTATTTATTGTGGAAACTTCCTAGAGCTTGATTGTATATTCAGGACATTTTACATACGTTTGCACAACCTGTTTTAATCCATTGTTTAAGTGTGTTTTGCTACACTGGGTGTTCTTATCTAGATCTTTTTTCTGACCGATAACAGATCCTTCCCCTGATGCATGATGCCGCCCCCGCTACTGATCAAGTCACAAAGCTCAACTTTTATTTCCTCAAAGCCTAATTTTGAATTGCATCTTTTAATCATCTGATTCCAATATTTATCCTTAACCTCCAGGAAGACTTAGCCTGATGCAGCGTGAATTTAAGTTTCTACCCTTAAAAGTTAATTGCAATGTGTGGTAGTCAAAGTAGCCAGATAGTGGCTACTCTTTCTGAGTACGTATAGTACCTGCCCAAGGTGACTGAGTATCTCTTTTGATACCTTTGATAATTCTCTGATTTTCTCTTTCCTGGCTGTTCAGAGATGGGAAACCAAACCTGGTTGATCATGTTCTCCTTTGTAGTGCCATTGACTCTAATACCTTGTGTCTATGCTTGTGCCATATTTGACTTCAAAAGATAATAACATTATACACATGGAAAGTTGCTACAAAGCTTCCCTCATGTCCATTCCTTGAAGATCAAATCAAACTGTAGGCATTACTAATATGATTTTGATATATGCTACTTGCAACAAAGAATAGAAGAAAATCACCTCTTTACTGTAATAGCTTTTTCCCTTTCAGAAAAACTAGCAGGTCTGTTGTTCAAATGAACATGCCTTCTTTTAAGATTACTGAAATGCCAAACAAAATCTAAAATAAATCTACAAGCACCATGACAGGGCTCTGCATTAGCAGAAACCCACAGGTTCTAGCCAATCTGACTTTTTGTAGAATTTGTCTTTCATGTAGTCGCTATGCTTACTGTATTTCCATAGCTACCTCTGCAGCCTGTGGTTCTGGCTAGTTTACCAGAACAAGAAGCAGCAATTTACACATTATTTTTATCTTCCTGACATCAGACAACTATAAATACTAAGAGTAGGGCAAAAATAATGAAGATTATAAGTATTTGGACTCCTAGAAGGAAAGGATTAATTTGGGGAAAAAAAGTTGCTTTTATTTTGCTCATAACTGTTCCTCTCTTCCTTCTCCTCCAAGTCATCTGTCCTTATTTCTAATGTACAACATTACTGCTACAATGGGGAGGAGTGAATTACAACATAAATATTTCACTGCATTTGGTAAACTATTCTGGTTGCAAGTGCAAATCACCAGTTTGTTAGTAGTGGTATTTGAGCTGGAATCTCACTTCTAAAGATAGAAAAAACCTGTCATAGCCATTAGATACAAGCCAAAGACTAAAGGTTTCTAATATACCCATTCCAGTCAAATCACTTGGTTAATATGGAAGGAAAAATTGGATGGAAGAGGGAAGGATGAAGATAGAGAAGGAAAAAGGAAGTTCATGCAAATCTACCTCCTGTAAAGCTTTCAGAGTCACCGCATGAAGGATAGAGAGCTCTGAAAAACAGTATTACACACACACGAATAAACCCACTCTCGTAGAAGGGCTATTCATAGAAAGATTCATAACATTTCTGTCCATTCAGACATCGGGACTACAGAAATAATAGAAAGTGCAAAAGAGCACTGCGTGTGCCTTTTTTCCCCACAAAATGTAGAACACAGTGATGACTTCACATAATCCTGATCAAAAATAACCAGGCAATAATTGAGATCTATAATTTCCTTTATTGGTTTATCTTGCAACAATATGAAAACAGAATTATATCCTGCAGAACACCTAATGGGCTAAAAATTCATTAAAGGCACTCTAGAAAGAGTGCAAGGCTGCCCAGCAATGAAATATTGCATGAAAATAGACAGATTTGGAAATTAAAAAAAATAAAAAAAAAAGAGGAATGCAGTCCTAGAATCAAGAGATTTAAATTCTCAAGCCATCAGCACAAAGATTGTGCTTCCTGTCAAGTGATTCCATCACTGGAAATAGAAAATTTTACAGAAATAAAAAAGAAATTGTTTGAATTCTCAGATTTTTGCCAAACCGCATAGGCAGGAGATAAAGGAAAATTAATCCCAAGCAGACACTTCTTTAAGCTGTGTAGCCTGACAACCTGGCTTTAAAAACAGTGGTAGTCTATTTTGTTTGGCAGGGGAAAAACAAAAGCTTGCGGAAGTTGAGTCAAATACCCTGATTCAAGAGAAATTCAGTCACCATACAAAGAATTTTATAATGTTATATGATCATCAACAGACTGCTTTCTTGGAAAAACTGAACATCATACTTCGGTTCTTTAATGAACTATTTCTATAGCACAGTCTCCTTCTAAGAGCTTATCTGTGCAACACAAATGAAGCCTACTTTCACAAACTTCTGTTGCTCTAACAATTTTGAGAACAAACCAAGAGACCTCACCCACCAGAAGGCTTCCATCTCTGAAATCACTGCCAAAGAAAACCAACAGTGACACCTCCCTGTTATTGACAATGATCAAGTCAAGGGCCCTGCTATAAGATGATTACAGGTCACGTACCTTGTTATAAAATGACAATTCTTGCAGAATCCTGCTGCACATTGCAGACAAGTGTTGGGGTTTTGCAAATTGCTCCGTCTTTGCCAGTGCTTAATTTCAGTTGAACTAACATTAGAGCAACATGAAGGGCTCTTAAAAATCTCATTAAAAGCATGCATCAATACTTCATAGTTTATCTTGCTCCCTGCTCTGATTAACCCTCCAGAACTCCTGCACTTTACTGCTGTTTTTTTCTTGTCCACCTTTCCTTCCATGCTTATTCTTGATTTCTTCCAACAGTGCATACCTGATCTGAAATCGGAGGTATAATTACAAAACTGTCCAAGCTGACTCTATTCTTGCGAGTTCAACAGTATAATAAAACAGTAATGAAACAAGGTGTTTATATGCAGACGCGTAGGCTATACTGAATTGTGTTCCGTGTCTTTCCTGTCTACTGTAAGCAAGGTAGCTAGATTAAAACTGGATTTAAATTCCCCAGCCAACCATAAGCACATACCTATCCATGGTGAAAACAAAAAGTAGTTGTTTCCAGAAGCTGTTGACACAATGGAGAAGAAATCCAGCCATCCTGCCTGCTGGTAACATTCTGAAAAAATAATTCCTACTCTGTGCAAAAAGATTCAGTGTTTCTTGGCCGGCATGTCATCCATGACAGCTTCCCATACCCTTCTAAAGACTAAAAACTTGCCCATTCTCACCATCCTCCTTTCAGTCACATCATTTTTCAAAGCCTTCATGCTTCATAAGTATCTTTCCCAGAAATATAACAACAGCAGAAATGCAGAAAAAAATAGAAGTTTGGAGCCAGTATAACTAAATGTAGTAAAAAAATCTGGACCCTTTTTGAATAACTAAAGTTCAATGGCCTTATATTGAAGGGACATTATATAATGCAGTATTCCCAATATTTACCCTCTGAATTATTCTACAAACACATGTAATATCTTGTTATGTTTGTCTCCTCCTTTTGGGACATAAACTACTTAATATTAGGAAACATTTTATTTTAATCAAATCCCCCCCCCCAATAATAGATTTTTGATATCATATCTTCCTTACTGTATTTACAGTCTCTTTCAAGAAATTCCTTTTTAAGAAATTAGTGCTCTGATTTGTCATTATAAAGCATATAATGCTGTCTGTAAAAGGGTGGTTTACTGCCTGGAACCACTCAGAGTTGGCCATAGCTTTATACATTTTGTCCTTCTTTAACACACAGATAATTGCTGCTCATATCTCCAAGTTCAACCCCTTTGTGTTCCCAAAGAATAGAAATAAGTTCCAAATAACACTTGTCACCACTTCCAAAATGTCTTCTACACCTCACTGGAAAATCCTCTCCAAAAACCTTCTTCATTTCAGATACAAGACCAACAGAGTGACCAAAAATGACTCCTGAATAGCCCCAGATAAATTAAATTTGAATGACCTCCACCTCCTCCATGTCCAAACTGCTTTGTATATCATTGAGGTAGCAGAGCTGAAACTTTTCAGACAAAGGCCATGATACATTTCACTTCTCCTACTCTATGGAGTAAACTGTTACTCAATAAGAATATATTGCTATCTTCCTCTCCTTCAGGTGACTACAATCACTGTATCTGATCCTGCCGTTCATGGCATGTTGGTCATGTTTTGCATCCCATGAAGAACTTAGAAGAAAAGCACAGTTTCTGGATGACAGACTAAGGCATAAGCCAGAAGTTTAACTACGCTAAGATTAGAGTTGTTCTGCAAATGTTTACAGAAACAGCACTTGGCATGTGGGAAACTACTTGCATCCAGCATTAAACGTCAGCTGAGAAAACTCTTTCTGAAATTTGTTTTGGACACAGACGTCTACAGCCAATAAAAGTTCTACTTTAGCCATTTATATCCTATAGCACAAGTCTGACTTGAAAGAACTGAATAATGTGTTATATAGATGGAAATGTATTTGGGAGAATAAGGCTAACTAGTGGACATGAAACATACAATGCCTGGAAGGCAGGATAACATGGAACAGGCTTTCTACTAACACCAAAGAATAAGATCTTAAAGAATAAGTTTTCTTCATCAGGCTGTAATTCCAAGATACAGTAAGTAGGACCAAAGTTATAGGCATCCCTTTCCTAAAGACCACAAATATTTATATCATCTGATAAGTGTGAATGCACATTTTACAACGTGGATGCTAAAACTTCACTGCAAAGAAAATATATTTTAAATTAAATATACATGACTGTTCAAAGCACTGTATTTAGAATTATGCATATTCACATTCCATTATCATTTGCATATATTTAGCAAATATTTATGAGCTAATTAGTTGCATAACAATGCTGAGCATTTTAGAGCATTTACATGATCACAGAGCTGTGAAAATATTGACTAGTTGTTATCCAATACATCCTTATTAATGGCAAGAAAATGATTAGTTATATATATGATAAATATCTGCTTGGGAAACTTGATATAACACCACCTATTTATCTGATTTATACAACACTTCTGGTACCTGGAACTATGAAGCAAAAACAGAGCAGTATAAGACAAAAGTTTATGATTCATTACAAAAAATCAATTCCTACCAGTGTCTGTCATTCATAAATAACTTGCTGGCTCAGTTGTGCTCAATCATGGATCTATTATATATGCTTTATCCACCCAAGGTATATTGCAAAGTACATATATCTAGGAGGATGGTTGCAGATACTCTTACTCTTTTTTTGATAATTTTTAATCCTTACACATCATTTTTCCCCTCATTACAGAAAAACTTTTAATATACAAGTAACATGAGAAAAAGAGATATTATTATGGTCCAAATATGCATTGCTAGGAATGCCAAACAAAGATAAATGAAAGTGCTAGAAAAAAATATGGATAATTATATTTACAGAATTAAATATATCTCTTTATACGTGACACCCTCATTTTCAAGGAATCCGCTTCATTTTTATTGGAGGGCAGAGAAGGAGATAGAAGGGAGAGGGTCTTGTTTATATGCTTCACTTTAAATACCATCATCCATGGCCTTTTTAAAAAATATTAGTTTTCCTCACAGCCTGCTATTTGGTATCTTCATTCATATCCTGTCTCTGCAAGTGCATTCATACTTGCTTTGCTTTAAGCAGGTGACTAATGGAATTTGTTTCTCTGGGTCTACTTAAGTAGCTAAAAGTATAAAAGATAAAAGACTGAGTCTCACTAGACTGTCATGAGAAAGCTAATACAAGTTATGTTGTGAAAAAGTACATTTAACTATTTAATATTAAAGTGGGCAGAGTTAAGAGTCAGAGTTTTATTTTAATGTTTCTTAGTCTTGAAGGAAAAAAATTATAATGTTATAGCAGAAAAATAAGGGGTAAAAACTCCAGTCATGTAAATAACCAACAAAATAAGACTTACTGTAAAAAAGCATGGATGCTGGTGCTAGAGGTGATCTCCCACCAAACAACCCAACCCCCTCTTCCACTATTCAGGTAGAAGATCAAGGGGAATGCCATTTCCAGTAAGCTTAGTTAGAGCTCAACGAGTGCAATATTCTAATTATTTTGTAGTAATATGGCGGCACTTGCACAGTAACGCATATTACTTCAGTGTTTTGTGCTGCCTCAGAGCTTATTATCCGGTCTGGTCCTGTTCCTTTTTTTACCAAGAATCAGAGTGATTTGCACAAATAGCAATAGTAGCCATGCCACTTCCACATTGCAGCTAAAGGCTAAGGTCTCCATTACCCAGCAATAGTATAATTCTGCTCCCAGAGTACTGTCAGTACCTTGCTTTTCCTGGAACTGCCAGAACAAATGCATTGTGTCCACAATATAAACCTAATTCGTAGATATAATCTCTGGAAACAACCCTCAGACAAAATGCAAGTCTACATAAATCCAAAGAATCTTCTCACAGAGACAAAAATTACCCGTAATTGCCAAACTAGAGTCTGTGATTTCAGAAAACCCAATACAATTATACGTACAAGAGTTTGATAACACAGCCTTTCTACATATCAAAATGCAAAGATCAGCCTGTCATAGCCAATCCTATTAAAGTTAATTGGTATCTCACCTCAAATACATTAGGTCAGAAGGAAAAGCTCAGGCTATGTATAAAATGTTTTCAGATGTTCACACAACATAGCATTTTTCATTGTTTTACATAATTCCTAACCGATTTAAGTAATCAGATCTACACACTAAAATACCAGTGAAATCACAAGCTGCATTATTATTAATGATGGTTAAAGAATGATTGAAGGATGTTTAGGAAAGGGAAAGGGAAAGGGAAAAGGAAAGGGAAAGGGAAAGGGAAAGGGAAAGGGAAAGGGAAAGGGAAAGGGATATTTTTAGTCGGAAGGGACCTACAACGATCATCTAGTCCAACTGTCTGTCCACTTCAGGGCTGACCAAGTTAAAGCATGTTATTAAGGGCATTGTCCAAATGCATCTTAAACACTGACAGGCTTCGGGCATTGACCACCTCTCTAGGAAGCCTGTTTCAATGTTTGACCACCCTTTTGGTAAAGAAATGCTTCCTAATGTCCAGTCTAAACCTCCCCTGACACAGCTTTGAACCATTCCCATGCATCCTATCACTGGATACCAGGGAGAGGAGATCAGCACCTCCCTCTCCACTTCCCCTCCTCAGGAAGCTGTAGAGAGCAATGAGGTTGCCCCTCAGCTTCCTTTTCCCCAAACTAGACAAGCCCAAAGTCCTTAGCCACTCCTCATAGGACATTCCTTCCAGCCCTTTCACCGTCTTTGTTACCCTCCTCTGGATGCATTCAAGTACCTTCACATCCTTGTTAAATTGTGAGGCCCAGAACTGCACACAGTGCTCAAGGTGAGGCCACACCAATGCTGAATACAGCGGGATAATCACCTCTTTTGACGGGCTGGTTATGCTGTGTTTGATGCACCTCAGGATGCGGTTTGCCCTCTTGGCTGCCAGGGCACACGGCTGACTCACATTGAGCCTGCTGCTGACCGGCACCCCCAGATCCCTTTCTGCAGGGCTGCTCTCCAGTCACTCCTCTCCCAGTTTATACTTGTGCTCGGCACTACTCTGTCCTAGGTGCAGGATCTGGCATTTGGACTTGTTAAATTTCATCCCATTAATCATTGTCCAGTGCTCCAATCTATCTAGATCCCTCTGCAAGGCATCTTGTCCCTCAAGAGAGTCAACAGCACCTCCCAGTTTGGTCTCATCAGCAAACTTGCTAATGGTACATTCAACTCCTGCATCCAGATCATTGATAAATATGTTGAACAGAACTGTCCCTAGAATTGAACCCTGAGGAACACTGATGGTGACCAGCCACCAGCCAGATGTGGTCCCATTCACTACAACCCTTTGAGCTCTGCCCTTCAGCCAGTTCTTCACCCAGCGCACTATGAATCCACTCATCCCACAGCTGGACAACTTGTCCAGAAGGATGCTGTGAGGGACAGTATCAAAAGCCTTACTAAAATCCAGAAAAACTACATCCATCACCTTCCCTTTATCCACTAGGCAGGTGACCTTATCATAGAAGCATATCAAATTAAACAGGACTTTCCCTTTGTGAACCCATGTTGACTGTGCCTGATGATTGCATCATTCTTTAAATGCCTTTCAGCAGTACCCAGTATAAAATTCTCCATAATTTTTCCAGGAACTGAGGTTAGACTAACAGGTCTGTAGTTCTTGGGTCTTCCCTCATGCCCTTTTTGCAAATCGGAATAACATTGGCTAGCTTCCAGGCAGCAGGGACCTCCCCAGACTCCCAAGACCTTTGGTAGATGATCGAGAAGGGTCCTGCCATAGCATCCGCTGGCTCCTTCAGAACTCTGGGATGAATCCCATCAGGCCCCATGGACTTGTGAACATTCAGCTGATACAGCTGGTCCCTTACAATTTCAGTCTCCACAAATGGAAACTCACTGTTCCAATACTCAGTGGTCATCCAACTCAGGGGACCAGGCAGCCCAAGTTCTATCAGTATTATTAAAGACTGAAGCAAAAAAAGCATTGAATGCCTCTGGTTTTAATTCATCCCTATTAGTCAGGTGACCATCTTCAATAAGTCCAATGTTTTCTTTAGACCTTCTCTTGCTATTAACATACTTTAAAAAGCCCTTCTTATTATCTGACAGAACACTGGCCAGTTTCAACTCTAATTGAACTTTGGCCTTTCGTGTCTTCTCACTGCATATACAAACCACAGTTTTACTTGTCATAAAGAGTTAAGCTATTCCCTAATCCCAGGATACTGGAAGAATCTCTAGCTTTAAATGGGCTTTACACAGGGCAGTTTGCATGGACTATCTATAGAGTTTACAACTCTGCCATGTTTCCTTCATATACCATATACATGAGAAAAATGAACAGAAGAAGGAGGAAATAAACCCTTGAATTTGAGCATTTAAGTGATTATGTAAATTATTTCACTGTAGGACAATATAATAAACTGCAGAACTCCTGACAAAAGTATAAGAAATTAGTTACATCTGGGGAAATCTATGTTAAATATTATTTCACATCATATCTGCGATCTGTCATTTGGAAAATTGAATCACCCACCTAGTGAAGCATTCATGGGACTATTTTATCACTGCTTAAGTATCTTTAGTGTTATAAAATAAATTTTGCACTGGGTGCATAAACCTTAATTGAAAAGCCTGGCAAAGATCTCAAACAATCCAATGGTCCAGACTTCATATAACGTATCTGGCAGCCTTTCAATGAATCTTGTTTCCTTATATGGAGTGACACATTTATCAAACACGACACATGCATTTTGCATCAGTGCCATAAAAATTGATCTTCTCTATTTGTTTTTGCTCCTAAGCAGCTTCAGTACATACAGAATTAAAAGTTGGGAGAATAATCCAACCATAAACTGTTATGCCTCAGAACTGAAAAGTAAAAAGCCAAATTGATTCTAATAGAAAATGAAAGCCAAAAAAAAAAAAAAATTCTCCAGCAGAAATGTTAAGTACTGTCCTTTTTAACTGCACAAGCTGAAATTACCAACCATGGGAAGAAAAGGATAGAGAAGTACAAAAGCAGAAACAACTGCTCACAGGATCTTATTCTTTGAGCCTGACATATACCTGCTGAAATTTTGATGTTTACACCAGAAGTGAACCTGAAACATATTACTTAAAAAACGTACTAAAATAAATTAGTTTCAATTTTCACCACTGCCTTTAAAACTTGTACAATTGATGAGCATCTGGAGAAGTTAAAACATCATCCCAATATATCTGTAGTTAGAGAATTTCAGTAATAGCCAGAATGGAAGATTGCTCAAACACCCACTAAGTGCTCTTCAGTTTTCGTCTGTGTGTCTGAGCCTCAGTATCCCTGCTATGTCAGTTCAGAACAATGATGTATTTGCCTGCTTATACATGGGGCAAAAAGGATGCTCATATGTAAATGTTACTCTTACCATTACAGTAACTATTAAGAATCAAAAATAGCAAGATGTATCCTGTGGCAAAAAATTTCAGGATTCAGGCCTTTAGGTCTTTGTCATCACAATCACAAAACAAATTGTATAGAAAAATCACAAGAAACATGAATGTTCAGATAAACTGTACTCTCAATCTGACTGTTTTTACAAATAATCATGCACGTTTCTCTAGTCTAATCACAAACTTCCCCAACTAACTCAGTCTTTTCACAAGTTTCCTGTTAATCAAATTAAATTATCATGTGAAGGTTTAAAAACATTATATGATTACACGTTTT
Organism: Mycteria americana; assembly: GCF_035582795.1. Classification (NCBI taxonomy): domain Eukaryota; kingdom Metazoa; phylum Chordata; class Aves; order Ciconiiformes; family Ciconiidae; genus Mycteria; species Mycteria americana. Next base: position 111,541,192 of record NC_134366.1, on the reverse strand, counting down.
CCAATATTACCAACTCTTTTACGAAGCATAGAAAATATACTGCCTAAGCCCCCACTGAATTTGAATCTAAGGCCTTGAGATCTGCAAGGTTCAGCAACATCTCAGAATTTGGCACACAATCCATTCAAAATTGTACAACCACATACAACATTAGAACATCTCTGCTGAGAACGGCCATGCTGGTCATAAGCAGAGTTAAGCCAGAAAGAACTCTAGACTTCTCTCAGGGGGTATATGAAGTCACATTAGCTAGTTCAGGCTTATCTATTTTTTTTTCTTATTCACAAAGTAAGTGCTTAACTAAGGAAAAAAAATTACCTACATATGATATATGTATAGATGCACATAGATACACATATATGTATATAGTGTAAAAGTAATTTACATTTTAGATATGAATTCAGCAATTTAGTTTACACTTGCAATTGGGAGCACAAACTAAAAAAAAAAATAAACCAGGTTTAAATATGAGTGCCCACATAAGACATTACATTAGCTTTATACACTCTGTTTGATATCCTGTATTCAGTTAAACTATAGATGCTTTATGTTTAGAATAAAAAGAGTAGCCAATGGCATGCGCACACAGACAAAAAATTACAAAATTTGAAAGTAACCCATCATTTGCTGTTCTTTCACATCCATGTTGTTCAAACACAGGAACAACAGAGCCACCTGGGAGGCAAAAAGCACATTGATAAGTGGAATCTTTTCTGTTACAGATAATCCATTCTTTTTCATTCGCTAAATTCCTACTTTCCTTCAGGACAGGAGGTGACAGCAGTAGCTGAATAAGTAATCAAAAGACTATAAAAAAGGGTAAGTCAAACCTGGTGGCTGTTTCTCTCTTGTTTAGTAAAGCTTACAGTCAGTAAGCAAGCCAGTTCATTGAAGGCAATGCAACCAACTCAAACACTTGTGATGAAAATGTTCTTACTGGTGTCAGTGCTGGCATAGTTACTTTTCACACCTACAAGTTACTTTTCACACCTACATGATATAAAACATTTATTGTGGTGCAAGTAATGAGGAATCAGGATTTCTGGTAAGCGAGCAGTGGAGCATACAATTAACTGGCAATCTCACGTGCAGACCTTGCTGCTGGAGAGGAGATAGGATGCACTGCAAAAAAGACAGTTCTGTGGAGTTACAAAAAATGAAAGGGCTGCTTGTGTAAAAATGCAGGCAGAATAGTGCATGATTGATTCTGAGCTACTAAGCTTGAAGTAATATAAAAGGTTTCACTTCAAGTGCCAGTGATGAATCATGCTGAGTCTGGCCTGGGCTTCCAATCTACATGCAGGGGAGAGCCTGTGCTCCCCGTTCTGCAGAGCTCTTGTGTTGTTTCAACAGAGATCCAGCCTCAGACATGGAGGAAAGACAGAGTTGTGAACCGTGTCAGATTTGTATCTCCTGATGCTGCCCTCAGACACCACGTGGTGTCTTGAGGCAGACAAGGCTTGTTGTTACACAAGAGGTGTCAGAGGACGCGAAAGTCAGAACACTCACTTGTCTTACAAAACTGGCTTGGAGAAACAAGTATCTCATTTCCTTTTGTGTATTAATGTAACCTATGATTTTCATTCAGTATTTCTGCATATGTGCAGGAAACCCACATATTCCAGGTTAGTATGGGTAGTAAAAGTAACAACAGTTGCACAGAATCAGTATACTATGCATTTGCTAGAGCACACACAAAAATAATACAGTCCCTGTTCCTGGAAGCATGCAATTAAAGATGCTAACCCTCTAGTTAGCTTTGTAGAGACAAATCTTAAAAACAGCAGAAAACTCTTTGAAGTCAACAGCATTCCTTGCACCTGTGTAATTCCAACTATCTGAAAGTTGCTGCAGGTTAAGGGGGTAGGCTGAAGAGACTTCAGGAATTACTGAAACATCACAAAAGGTATGATATTTAGACATGTGACAAGGAACAACAGAGTAGGATTTGGATGAGAGAGAAGGGCGAGTAAGACTTTAGATGTTAGCAGCCAAAAGAATAGTACACATAGGCAAAATGTAGCTGGATGATCCCAAGAAAAGACAGAAGATGAAAGCCCCAGGGCATAGGAGATCATCTTGAGGAAAGGGAACATGTGAACCAAAACACTGAGATACTACAGTGCAATGATGTCAGGAGTAGAAAGAGAAATACAAACCTCAAGTTGACTGGTGAAGCTGTAAAAGGCCTGGAGGGGATCTAAGAAGACAGCTTAGGCAGCAGTGGGAACCAGTGATGGAGAAAGACTGCTGGGCACCATTTTCATCACTATGCTGCTATGATAAACTGTGAGAAAGGGAAGCCTGCAAGGGAACCCTAGCAGACCACATGAGGCTGTGATGTTGTTTCTAATGTTTCATTCATTTCTATGATAAAGCAACAGCAGCAGAGCCAGAACTGCTGAGGATGAGCATGAAGGATGATAGCACCTCACTGAGTCTGTTATGGATCTAATGGATCATTTTCATCACTGAAATAAGCAACGCCAGGAAAGAAAGGATCCTTGAATAATTCAGTGGTTCCTCCCAGCATCACCTCCCTTTGTATCTGCCAAATGGTACAGCTCAACATAGCTTTGATTTAGCTTTCCATAACTAATATTTCTTTAAAAAAACAAGCAGCCTAATTTTTAAACAACTAAAAGGTGCATGACATAACCATGGTGCAATTAAAAATCACAACAGTAATCAAAAGAAAGGTTTTGAAATGGAGGGAAACTCAACCTTCTTCCCCCTTCGCATGTTTCTTGAAGCTGAAATTCATGAGCTGAGTTAATGTATAAAGCATCCATGGCAAATGTTTTCAAAATACAACTTATGGGGTGATGGAATCAAAAGAATATTTAAAAGCATACTTTAAAAAGAGCTAAGACATAAATTCTTCTAGTGTTATGACTTTTCTCTTACAATGTTACTCAGAATAGAAAAGGAATGAAGAACAAAACAGAAGAGACGAAAGAGAAGTATGTTTTTCCTTAAAAAGTCATTATGGTATTTTGTTACTTTCTTACACAAAAGCAATTCCCTGAGCAAATAATGAGTTCTTCATGTCAACTCCTTAGCAAATTGAATTAAACTTCTTTCTGTAAATGTGGTTATTCACATTAAGTCAACTCATTAAAAAGATGGCTGAAGAGTTTCACTAGTAATGAAAATCATTTACAATGCAGTCTGCCGAACAGCTTACATAACGTGAGCTGGGCTGAGTGCTGCCACAAGCCACCCTAAGTCAGGTATTTGCATTGCAGTATTGACACTAACACCTCCCATTACTACCTGATGTTCAGTACCTGTACCACGGAATTTTACTGTTGCTATGCACTGTAGTTGAAAGCATTTTATTCTTAATTCATGTAATAATGAATAAACGGATAATCTAACTTTCATAAAGTGCAAGCAGTACCTAATGCCAGGACACTACCAGACGGTCAGATTTTGTTAGAGCAATGTATTATACTGCTTTCAGCTTTCTGTCCTCAGACCTAATCTTTCCGCTACTGTCGCACAGCAGAAGCAAACACACTGCAGCTGCTCAGCCTCCTCAGCCACCCAGAGGCTAAAGCAGCATCTGAGGGACTAACAATCAAGCTGGAAATTAAAGGCCAAGAGATGGGCTGGACCAGGCTTTATCCAGTGGAGTTCAACACAGTAAGAAGTCTACTCAGCAGAGTGGACTGAAGTCCACGTTTGCCAATTTGAACTGCAGCAGATTGTACTAATGGATTTGATGCAAGGTGGGAAACAGCTCTAATGCAAAATGGAGGACAGGGTAAGAAATTCCTTGCTAAATTCCTCAACAGAAGGTGAATCCTACAAAATCAAAAGTATTCTGTAACACACAGTTGGGATTATACTCATGCTCAGACTGGAAATCCCAGTACCAGCACATCTAAAACACGCAGGGTGCTTACCAGGAGTAGATGAGCATCTGGGAGATGAAAGCACCTTAGACAACTGCAGCTAGACTCCAAAAACATACAGCCAGGAAAAAAATAGTTCTACAGGAACTGGAGGAGACAACTTGGTAGGAAGGGAGGAACATGTGGAGGCAATGTGTGGCATAATTCACAAGAAGCCTAAAGAAAGGTTTTAGTACTGCCACAAAGGGAAGAGACCAAGGTAAGTACTGCAGAGTCTTTGGGTTCTTGGGGAATATCCTCATGGTGCACTATGCAACCTTGCACACTTACTTTATGGCAGATAATCCACTCCTTTGTTTCTATGTACTCTGCATAAACCCAGGTTAGATGCAAATTGGTTAGTTTTTCAAGGTGCCGCTCCAGCTGATGTAATCAGTTCTTGTTATTTGCTTCATTTTAGTACAGTTGGCTACTCTGAACTACTGTTACTTTTGCTCAGGTCAAATTTCTAGTTTTTATTCCAAGAAACTGCTATTTGCTGAACCATGTCTTTAGAAAGATAAAGAGTAACTTTGGTACTTTTCTGTTCCATCAGTGTTGTAACTCATAAACAGAAGCTTGTCGGGGGGAGAGTTGACAAATCATTCTGTCATTTTAATTTTAGTAAGACTTATTATACCAGACCTATTACTGAACACTTCACCCTCCATCTGTGGCTTTTCTGTATTAAATATTGCCAATTTCACACAGATGTCATACAAAGCTGTGCATTAAAATGAACGTTTCTTCCACTTATTGGTGCCTGCACTGGACTATTTTACCTCCTCCTTCCACACCTCTTTTTCAAGATATACATGTCCTAAAACCACCCAATTGTTTCTGCCTTTTTCCACTCTAACAGACTTTTCTCATGGTCACCAATGAATACATTAAGATTACTTTTTTGGCCTAAATGGACCAGCTTCTCTCTATTGCTGTCTGAAGGGGAATGAACAGGGCCAAGAATGGTTTGGAATTACTTGTTCTGTTTGGTGACTCTGGACTATTTTACTACAATCATATTTAAGATAAGCGATGCTATTTTTTTGCTTCCTGAGGCTAATGTTTTTCTGCTTCTGCTATAGGTTTTGCTTTCTTTTTTTTCTTTTTTAATAAAGTAGTTATGACTATCCACATTTATAAAGTAGTATGCTTTTTCATTACAGTCTCCTTAAACAATTATTTCTCTAGTGAATAAGGACCATTATCAGAAGAGTTCCTGAAAAGAACTTCTAGGTTTTTTTCAGGAAATTTCAAATATTATATTAATCCAAAGTGCTTGCAATTCTCTTCCTGACTGCAAAGTTTCTGTCAGTTTATTCTAGCCATCCATAATATCTGATTAAGTTTTGTTTTGTTTTAAGGAATACTGTTTATTCTCAAAGTTCTATTTATTATCTTGAGGATTCTTTACAGAAAGGACCACAGAAGGATACCACAGCACCAAAACATATTGGACTGTGGCTCCCTCTAGACATGCCATTTGTCTTAAAATGCAGCTGAGTAAGCCATAGTTTCTGTTCTTGCCTCTTTAAGCTTGCAGGTCCTCACAAAAAATTTTTAGAGAATTCTCAGGGCTCAGATCCCTGCAAAAATAAGCTATTTTTATTTATTTTCTTTCTAACTGATGGGTGAAAACACAACACAATGTGGATACATCCTCACAGATATTAAGTTAAAACTGCTTCTGCCAACTTTTTTGAATGACTAATCAAACCCAGCTTAAAGCTTATATTTTTCATTGTGCCGTGAAAACAATGCATCAGAAATTTCACTACCAGGCCTCAATAAGGCAGAAAAGGAGCGGCCAAGGACAGAGGAAAATGACTTACTATTATTTCAGTTATATACTGAATTTTCAGGTTAAGTAGCAGGAACACCAAAACAGCAACAATGTGTGTTGGATGCCCTCTAATTGTTGTCCAGAGGTTAACATTTTTCTGAAGCCCCTGGAGGTGCTCCCCTGCACGCCTCCTCTCTGCCACTCTGCCAGCAAGTGCTTCCCTGTCAGAGCACTGTGCAAACAGAGCTAAAAAGAGAAAGAATCAGGAGTGCTCCTGCTGTACAAAGTAAATTAAGTCAAGAGGATATTGATGAGATTACTAATTTATTTAACACATACATTGAATTCAGAATGGGAATAAAACTTCATCTGTCACCATTCATCAGCTACATATTGCCTAGGGCCATGAGCCTGCTGCTAGCCTGTTCTTTCTTCATTCTCCTTGGGTTTGCCCAATTTAGTTTTTTTTTTTTAGTTTATTTTAGTTTCTTTTAGTTTAGTTTCTTTTTCTCTCTTGTCCTGTACTTCATTTGTGACTGAAGAATTTAAAACATAAATGTTCTGGTTTGTGGCAGTCAACAAGCTGTTACCTCACAACCTTTAAAATGACAGATGCCATATTTTTTAAAGTAGAATTGGGTTTTCTATTTGCAGCTCTAAAAGCTCTCTACACCGTGTAAAAAGACTCCCTTTCTGAAAAATAACTGTGAGAAAATAAATTTTCACTAGCAGCTCGTCTTCTTGACTGCCTAGATAACCCCTTTCAAGCAGAGGAGAGATACATATGTATATATTGAGTTACAACAGACTAGGCACTCCTTATCACAGGATTTTCACTTTCATCAAGTAAACTGGAAATAACTCCAAAGAGAACCATACCAAGAAAGGTGAAACAACAAATGCCACCCCTAATTCCTACAGTTTTCAATATCTTTTTCATATTCAGACATCACAGAATAAATGGTTATCTGGATATGTAGATCAGCCTTCAGTTACAGGCTTTAAGAGACAAATTATTTAGTTCCCTCAAGGACTATTGTAGGGGAACCTTGAATGTTGTTCAACTTGGGAGTCCTGGAGGACATGTAATATACAGCTGAAGTGGCAAAAAGCACAGAGGACTGGCATATTCAGGGAAAATGAGAGAAGCCAGCTCAGACCCACCTTCTGGTCTCCCAGATTAGATATTAATCTACAAGGCACTATTGCCATCCCAAGTGGGATCACACTTCTGCACAGAAGAGTTTGTACTGCCCTAACTTGTTGTCATTACTCCAGTAAGTCAAACTACAGAAGAAAATATTGATCAATAGGTGCGCCTACCCCAACTAACACAGTTTTCTGTTGGACAAAACAGGGAAATCAAACTGCAGAGAAGAACGGAAACAAGTCAGATGACTGAAAAGTAAAAAATTAATTAAAAAAAAAGTGTAAAGGGACATAAAATAGAAAACAGACAAGAAAAATAAATGGTAAGCAACTGAATGGGATCATGGCAGGAAGAGCAAGGGAACACAGCTACCTGCCAGTACCATCAGGGATGCTGAGAAGGGAAGGCATGGGCAGCCTGGCCCTTCTCCTGCCACATGCATGCTCCCTTAACCAGGAGCTGAAGGAAATGAGCTTTGCTCCCTAATCTGACTGTACTAGAAAAGCCTTCAGCAAATCAGTGTGAATGTAGTACCACGATTTCTAAGAAAGCACTTCACTCTGAGGGTTTCTTATATCTTTCTTGTCCTCAGCACCTGCAAGTTTCCATTTCTCTCAAGACAGTAATTTTCTGACCAACTTTTCAATGTTTTCTTTCCCTCTGCTCCTTTTACATCTGCTTCCTCCCAGACCCCTCCTTCTCCTCTTCCTTTTATCTCCCCATGTTTATTCCAGTGCTCCAAGGTCTCACCCACCCTGCTTCAAGCTAGTATTATGAGCTTATCTCGAAACACACACACACACTTGTGACAGTAGCAAGAATCAACCGCCTGTTCAACCACAGGGAGCAGTTTTGTGTAGTATTAGATTTAAAAGGGGCTCAGAACACAGACATACTACCAGTTCATTGAGAAGTTTACTTTTCCAATTAAATGGAAAGTTAATGAAGATAACATTAAATGGAATCATGCTGAAAAAAAAAAACAATTCACTGAGTTCTGATTATTGCTTTTTATGCTAACTTCTGAGCAGAATAATTAAGGTAAGATGACCATGGCTAACAAAATGTCTATGTGATTCAGTTCAAGAAAAAGCAATGAAAGGAATGAGGTTTTTGCTTTTGTCTTTTTGGGTGAGATGTTCAGGGGAGTGGTGCATTTTTTACTGTGGGACTAGAACATGAGAATACAGCAAATCAATAAGACAATGATTATTTTTTTAAGTCTCATCACAGTAAAATTCCAAAATTTTAAAATTCAGCTTGAATAAAAATTTACCAAAACCATGTTTCTGAGGGCAGCTGAAATGTTTTTGGAAATATTTTGGAAATGCTGAAGCATTTCCTTTTCTCTTTTTATGCTTTAATATATGTATCTCAAAACAAAGAGCAATCTAGTGACCTTTATGGCTTCACCCAAAACCTTTCACTTCTACTCAACATATTCAACAAAAATTGGAGTTCTATCATCTCTACGTTTACGCACCATTTCAATGATGCTGGCTTGTTTGGGGTTTGTTTGGTTTGGGGTTATTTTTGGAAAATTTCACGAGAAAAAGCAACAGATGCATGGATAAAAACCCTACATTTCTCAGTTGGAAATCATTACACAGAATGTATCCACTTTTACCCAAGAGCTCTAATTTTAGTCATTAGCCCTGGGTCTGACATAACATATGACTTGTGAAATCCACTTAATCCTTCTGCTGAACTCAGATAATGATTGAGAACATATCCCTTTCCTTCTCTGTTAACTGCAGAGAGCCTAATAAATGTAGGCTAGGGAGACTACACTGAGATGCCCACAGCTGGATGATATGCATATCCTCCTTCTCTACCCATTGAATCAGAACATTAAAACTTCTTTTGTCCATCTCATTGATTTACATCAGCAATACTCTGGAATCACAAATGTCTTACTATAGAAGTCTCCAGTCCTGCAAAGAGATACACGCTTAACCTCCCTATTGATATAACTGATAACCAGTGCAACTTCTCAAGACAGGAACACACAGTGCCTAATACAGAGAATTCCTGATCTTCGTTGTTGCTTTCAGTGCTGTATCTCTACTAACACAATCAGTTACCATACAAAGTTTAACATGGGACTTTATGGCACAATACCTGCATGCAACTCTGTACTGCTGTCACAATACTATAATTTTGGTAGATTCAGTTATTCTGGAATTATCACACACATTTACTCACTTAATGATATTTAATTATTGCCTTTGTGATTTCAGATAAGAAACCATACACTACTTGCATACAGTAAATTATTAAAATTTAATTCTTCTCCTTCCTCCCAAGATATTAGATGTTATTTTGCATTTGACAAGACCTCAGGCTAGCTCAGTGATTGTCTTTGTACCTGCCCATGACTGCAAGAACAGAAGTTTCTCCTGACTGTTTTCTCTCCCAGTACTTACACTGTTGAGGTGGGACTGCTTCCAGTTTGGCAAAGAGACAGCAGGCAAGCATCTGTACAGAGTCCCAGAACAGATGCATTGTTGAATGTAAACTGATACCAATAAATAAATAAATAAATAAAATATTAAACCATCAGATTAAGAACTCTTCCACCTGCCAAGGTTTTGATGTATAAATGGAATGTTTAATGGGCTGCACTAATATAATTAATTTATCATCATTATAAAAGTACACTGACTTTGTAGCTCCATTTTTTACTCTGATTTTTCCTAGTAAATTGACATCTTCAGCTGACTTTTATATTCCCACTTGTAATAACTAGATTCTTTAGGCTCTTAACCTTTAAAATCTTAAGGCAAAAGGAATTCTTCATAATCCCATGACCTCCAAAATTCTCTTTTCTTCAGTAGAAGTATGATTAGGAGGACAAAAAGGAAATGTCACTTTGCTTTTCACTGCAAGCAGTAGAAGAAAAGGTCTACTAACATATGCAACCTGGTAGGCTTCCATTCTGCTCTTAAAACAGTTAATTCAACTGGATCTCATGCATACATTCCCCCTAGATAGATTTCCCTCATTAACTTACATAACAGCAGACATAAATCTTGACATAATCTTCTCCCTGAACTTTACTGTCTGTAAAGCATATGGAGTCGTCTTTGCCAGAGAGAAACTCAGTCATTTTTACACTCCTGGTGTGGATCCAGGGGATTATATCAGTCTGGCTGTCAAGATGAATCAGCGAAATAACTGTACCTCTCTATCTTTTATTGAATCCTATCAGATTACCAAGTTTTTAACAGCCACATAAAAGGTTCACAAACTAAGCCTTAAATTTATAACTGTAGATAAACAGACTGTCAGTCACCATCGATGCCAAAACCCATACTTGGTTACAAACGTGGATCCAACATGATGAACATCACCAAGATCTAATAGTCTATCTCTTTCCATTCATACACCTGGATCAGGGGTACCATAGCTGCTGCAGCCAAACCATTGATTTCCTACTGTAGATCCTTGCACTGAGTTGAGTACCTGCACATGTACATTTATCATTTCCCTTTCACACCATTTGTGGCAGGAAGCAAAGTTTTTCTTGTTGGAAGAGTGAAGGAATTCTGCCTTCCACTTGTGTCCTGAGGCAGAGTGGGGTGGGCAGAAAAAGGCCAGATTAAGATCTGCAATAGTTGAGAAAAGTAGCAGCATTTACTTTAGTCATTAGTTAGTTGCACTAGGAGGGGAGGTTAGTCAACAGTCCATGAAGGAAGGGCATTTAGCAGCACAGGAAGGGTAGGAAAAGGCTGAAAAGGGAGATTCCAGAAAAAAAATGTAAAGGCTTAGAGATGCTACCTGGAGAAGACTGGGAAAATACTCAAAGCAGTGGAGCACTTCAGTAATATGTCATATTGGGAAGACAGCTGGAAGGCAGCGTGTGAGCAAGAACACAGGCTGACAGACCCTCAAGGGGGACAATCCTTCATTACCAGTTCCATGGGCTGCCTTTCCCTTTCTTTCTGATGGGATGGCCAACCTTAATTTCCCATAGGTTTAACCATCAGATTCATGAGGACATCTGAAATGCTTTAATCTATGAAATCCTATAGACATATTTCTAAATTTTTTAAGACCCCAGGCAATGATTGAGGCTCTTGGGTATCATTACCATTTAATTGGAAACACTGTCATGATACTGTTACTTCATATAGATAGACAGACAGATAGGTGGACAGACATTTATATCAATCATAGATTACCTTCCATGTCTTCGCAGGCTACAGTTTAAGAACACTATAAACTATATAGTCAGCAGATAAGCAGATTTGTAAAGACAACAAATTAGACAAATCTCTTGTTCATCTCTTCTGTGACTCAAGAACTGATGCATCATCCCTGCTCTAAGTAAAACATATAGAGAAGATATTTTTAAATTTATTTTTTACCCCAAGCCCTCTGGGCACATGGAGAAAAAACAGTGATAAACAAGGACTTCTCTTCTCAGTAAGACACACAGAAGTGAAAAACCACAGGAGGAAAGTTCCTTTGCAAAAATGGGAAAGTTAAAAGGATTTCTCAATGTCCTGCTTGAAAATTAATCTTTTGCTTAATCAAACCTATATAGATAAATAATATTTTTCCTGTCAACAAGATAAATTTAATAAGACTAAGATGCTTACAAATTAGACAACTACAGCCCCAGATTTCTTAGGCACCTCTGACTGTCTTGTCCAGAAGTGGCAGTCTGGATAACTTAGGCTTTGGAAAAGCATTGGCTTTAAAAAGAGAGAAATTTTTATAGATTTGAGCATTCTGAGGCATCAGAGATCTGGAATAGCTCATCCCTGGAAGTTCAAAATTCACAGTAGCCTATACTGAAGCTGATTACCTCAAAAAGACTCTCATCAGGATCTAAATGGCAAGAAAGGGTTAACACACTAGTGTATGAGAAACCCAGTTGCCTTTGTGTCCAGGAACCCTGACTGAGACTGTAGACAGAGACCAATATTGTCTTCCAGCATCTACCTCTATTCTGTCAGAGAATAGAGCAAGAAGTGGGAGAGCAAGCAGGAATATGCCCACCTCCTAGGTAACTGCACTAACCACTCAGCTTACTCAAGAATTATCTGCTTCTTGCTCAGTGACCCTCTTAAGCCAAGAATTTCGCAATCCTCTGCATAACAACCCATTTTCATGTTGAACATGGGGACTGAAAGTTACTACCTAGGTAGAACAAAGACTATTAGTCAATAGCCTTATGGTTAAGACACTGACGGCTCAATGAGATTTTAAAAATACGGATCCAACACCCATAAGTGGAGGAAGACATGCAATCTAGGGCATTCACTTGCTGGGCAAATGACCTAACCACCATTACATAAAAGACAGTTGGTATCAGGTGTCACAAACCACTTTTGTTTTTAATAGTAACTTATAACTTCTTATTGTGTTATATCAGCTCTAAGTCCTCTGCTCAGGCCAGACCTCCTAGACAATTTTGACAGGCATAACCTAGGTCATCCTCAAACCAGAACATTTCTGCACATGTAGAGCAGAATCAGAGGGAGGGACTTCTCAGGAGAAACTTCATGAGTTGGAAGTGCTCTCTCAATTGGGCAGTGGGCCTTTCAGAGCACAGGTTAAGACTCAGGTCCTTAAATTCTACCTGTTTTAGGTGGAAGACCTTTGTTTCAACTGCTCCTCATTAACAAAAAGATGTGAATTGCCCTCTCTAGTTGATAACTCCCTGTTGCGTATTGCAAACTTATGGGCATTACAAACTGCCTTTGAGTCTAGTATTCACCATTCTTGCTTTGCTTGAAAAGTCTTGTTTCCTTTCTTCCTGTCCAATTTTCTGTGGGCCAAACTCTGCCTTCATTTGCTTTGTTACAGATTTTTTACATCGCCAATGTGTTTAATGTAGTTTCTCAAGGTTGAAAGAGGAAAGCTGAATTTGATTTTTCAGATACATGGGGATTCACCTCTTTGTACATTTCAAGCTGGGGTAATCAGCAACGTTTTTGCTCAAGGATATGGTTTCAAATGAAGCTAGACTGCATGCTTATACGATAAAAAAGATTTAAATATAGATGGCATCTCTGTGCATGTAAAGCATTACAAAGATTCCATTCAGGGTGTAGTGTTCAAGACATAATTTTACATTATATTATATTTGTCAAATTGTTGATCCTCTGGCTACACCCCTTTCATATTGAGAATAAAGGGATCAGGAACCAAAAGCATGAGGATGACCTTGATTCAAATTATTTTCCTTATAATATTTTGCTTTGTAAATATGATAAAAGCTTAAGAGGAAAAAAAAAAATCATATACCAAGAGACTAGCTAACTGAAATAGTTCTAACCCTATCAAGTAAAAGCTATTACAACAGCATCCAATACACACATTGCTGTAGATAGTTGCTTCCCACAAGTTTTTTATAGATAAGACACCGTTCTCTAAAGTGAAACAACAGAACTAGAAGTCAGGGACTGATTAATGCTAAGAACAGTAATGGAGAAAATACAGTAAAGCTCCGATGGAAAAGGCTTTCTATATTATTTTTCTTGTAATTGTTTGTTACTCTGTCTCACAAAATTCAGAACCAGAAAAAGAATAGTTCCAGCTGAAAACTTCAGCTTTGGTCTCATGATAGGCTCTTACGACTTCAGACAAATACTGCAGAATTGAGCTTAAAACATAGTTATTCTTCCTTTTCAGAATTCCTCATGCTTCCCCGGATATTTTACCCCTTGCATAGACACACTGACATGCAATCTTCAGATACAAAATCACATATAATTTCCTTTGCATCCCCATGTCATTCAGTATACGGGGGGTAGATTAAAAAACAGCACAACTAAGATTACAGCTGTACATTTAGTACGCCCCAGATCTTGTCTATTTGATTCTGTAACGAAAACAGCATTCTTTCAAGTGACATATATATGTACATATGTATCATAATTTACATTTTCTAATAAATATTCATCTTGAAATAAATGGAATTTTTCCATTTTGTTCATGAGCATTCTACTTCATTTTCTCCACATTCACAGATGAAATCCTTTTTACTTTTAATCAGACATTGAATTATTGCAATTATAATACTGCATATTTCACATACAATATTGGAAGTCTCTGTTCATTTTTTAAAAGGACTCCTTGGAGTGATTTACAGAAACTTCTGGAGATAGCTATCATGGGAAAAATAAACTAACTATGAATTAAAAGTGAAAAATAAAAAAGTAATAAAAAAAAGAAATCTCAGCTTTTATCAGTTCACACAGATTGAGGGTGGAAAAAAGTCTTCAGGGGAAAAAAGTCTTTTTTAATTGCAGCTCAGAAGCCAAGTTCTTCACAACAGATTTGAAAGAAACTCTGAATCAAACTATTACCTAAATTTCTGTAGCAGGACGATGTTTGATTTTGTCCTTTATTTCTCCAAGATTAACTGAAGAAACTTTAAAAAGAAGGCTTTCTGAATTAAATATTAAAATGCATGACAGTCCAAACTGTATGCAGCAGTTTCATTCACTTTAATATTTAATTCAGCACCAAAACTATGTTGCTAACTTAGTTCATTCTGCCACATGAATTTCAGTTCGCTGTGGCATTTAGTGTGGACCATACTTCATTCCTCCATAGCACTCATCCAAGTGCAGGAGAAAGTCACAATATCCCTGTGCTAGGCGGGATATCGAGTTTGTGACACAAGAGCAGGAGTTATCTGTGACTTTTTATTACTAGGTTGTGGAATTGGTGAGAGGAATCTCCGCTGAGGAGATAGCAGACTAAGACCATGGAGGTTTGGAATGAAATATTTTCTATGGCAGACTTCTGCTCTGAACTTGAACAAACTATCTCTTCCTCTCTGTCTTGATTCCACTCTCTAAAACACAGGGTAAGTGGGCCATAGTAACTCTCGATATTATAAGGATTTTAAAAATATCAAACACCATACTCATAGCTCTTTCTAACAGCTATGAGAGCGATATTTAGCTTGAAAATAGCAACAGTTGTTTATATCACACAGAAGGAAGAGCAGTGCCTTTGAGTTGTTCCAGGCTAAATATTTGCCATCCCCTTTGCACTGCTTTTTACATTTACTGCAGAGCCCTTCATAAGTAGGCAGCTTCAAAAGATTAGTGTAAACTGGAAGAAATGACAGGAGGATGTGAGTTGTTGGGGTTAATGTGTGGGAGGCACCACATTCTTTGGTTGCTTCTTACTCCAGGGACCCAACCCCCTTAGCTATCTTTACTCTTGTCTTCCTCCCCCTTCCTTTTCTTCCTATTCCTTTCTTTCTTCTTCCTTATCCCCTGAAACTCTGCA
This sequence comes from Mycteria americana, assembly GCF_035582795.1. Taxonomy (NCBI): domain Eukaryota; kingdom Metazoa; phylum Chordata; class Aves; order Ciconiiformes; family Ciconiidae; genus Mycteria; species Mycteria americana. Next base: position 111,526,101 of record NC_134366.1, on the reverse strand, counting down.
GAAAGGCAATTTGCAAGTTGTCTTGTTTATATTTGTATTAGATTGGGTCAGGCAACCTCTGGCCTCTGGTCTCACCAGATGCAGCTCAAAGCACCATGCAGACGCACCGTCTGCCAGTTAGCCAGCTCCAGGCCTGGAAGCGTTGCAGCCACCTCAGCACCATGCCACACTCGCGTTAATTAACCCAGGCACATGCTGATGTGGCTATAAGGCTTTCAGAGCCTGAGAAGTATCTGTGTTGCGCTGTGTAGGTGTAGCTGTTCTGGACTGTTACTCCTCATTGTCACAAATGTCCTTGCATCATACTTCATAATGCTTCCATTGATTAATTCCTTTATCACCCACTTATTTTTATCTTTTTTGTAATATCAGGCTTCCTATCTTTTCTGAATTCACCATTAGGTTTGTCTTTTCTTTTATGACTTGTACCCACAGTCTTCCCTCTCTTGTTTTGGTATCTCTGTTCTATTGACACTTGGCTGTTCTGTTCTTCTTTCAGCTTTTGCTAAATTAATTTATTTATTTTATTATTACTATTTTTAAGCTTCTCTACACTCTGGCCTCTCTGAGGAGGAGGCTGAGCATGACCCAGAAAAGCAACAGCGTTTTTCAAGAGGAAGTCAGCACATGAGATCCATAGTGCCATTAACCACTGCAACACAGATGAGTTGACACCTACAGCTATCTTTCTCATTTTCTATTTCTGGAGCTTGCTTCCTGCTTTCCTAGAAAGTGAGTCTTAAGGCAATAGCAGGAGAGAGGAAGTCCTAATGCTAGACCTGCCACCTTCCAACATTTGAAGTATTTTTAGGCTGAGAAGACAAAGATTTCTATTTCGTGGTACCTCAAGGTATCTCTCTTTCACAGAGACAAAAAGAAGGTTGCCGGCAGCTGCTTCCTGTGTTTGTACCAGCTCTTGGCAGTTCTCTGCTCCCATGGGTTGTTAGTTGCATGTATCACTCTCCACACACTCTCTGGTGACGGAAGAACACTGCCAAAAGCGCAGCAAGGAAAGCTGTCTCTTAGGGCCTCGTATATCCGATAGCTAAAGGACTGTCTACAGCTCCTTTTATGGCTGTTGAATTAAGAAATTCAGAGAACACTAATCTATCCTAGCAATTGCCAGTCTACTTTTGCTAAGCTACCCTTACCAAGTTTTCACTGTACAGTGCATCAGCCAAATGGGAAACGGACAATTTCTTCTGACTCTCTACAGACATTCGTAATAGAAATGTTAAAGTTGCTAGGAGTAGAGAGTGCACGGGTGTGGAATCACCAGAAGGAACAAGAAGAGAAAGGAGTAAAAGGATGGCAAGTTTTGATGGCACAGCCCATCATGAAGATCCCAGCACATCTATCTACACATGGTTTCTCAGTAACACCCAGAGTAGGCAAACAGAGGACAGTCTAAAACAAAGGATAGACCAAAGCCATTTGGAGATGATGGCAGGAAGATAAAGAACTGATCTGAAGCCCTCAGTCATCCAGACACAGGGAGAAAAGGCAGTAAGTCAGCAGTGCTGCCTAAAGGCTCTCAGAGGCTGAACAGGATGGAGACACACAAGACCACAATCACCATCAGATCACAATGCACATCCACAAACAAGCCCATGGCTGCCAACCATGCTAACCAAATGTTTCTTCCTCTTTCTCCAGCCCACTTCACAAAAAAGGAGGGCAGTCATCCTCTGTAGAGACTACATGGCCCACAGTGTTCAGCCATCTTAAACACACTAAACAGGTATTTTAAGGAAAACAATGTATCAAGGCATAAATCCAGAGACAGCAATTTAAACCAAAGCACTTCCATATGTACAACTGCCACTTACCAAATCTTAGTCCCCTTGGAGCAAATACCAAAGATAGAATATCACAATCTGAAGGAAAACTGACTAAAACTCTGTGTTTTCAAAACAGAAGGTTGTAACATTAACTGGAACGGCACAATGAGAAAATAAGTTCAACTCTGAATATAGCTAAAAGAAACAGTCTCAAATATGAAAACTTAGAGAGAATTTGAAGAGACTTCTATGAGGCATTCAAAGAGCTTCTGTAAAAGTCAGCATGTTGTCTCACAAACGGAGTTCATTACCCAGTGTGCAACACCCAATATGCACACAGAGCCGAGGTATTGATTTATTTCTGGTTTTGCGCAAAACCAGGTGCTAGGTGGTAATTCCACAAAGCTAGCACACTGCTCGTTCATGCAGGTACAATATTTATACAGTCTAGTTATACATACACATAAGTAATTATTCAAAGCAGTTTTCTATTGGTTTACATTTTCTTGTCTTACTCTTAAAGCTACGGTACTACTTTAATATTCTGTGCATGCCCAAAGTCGAGGAGTGTCTGCTTGGGCCAGAGTCTCCAGCTCCAGGGATATGATTTTCAGTATTATAATGAGGATAGTATGCATGAGGGTGCTTCTTATCACACTTCTACTAGTAGTTTCAGATTGTTCTAAAAACATCTTAATTTGCTTACATATTTCTCCAGGATGTGCTTTACTCCCAAGGACAGTAATTCTTGATTAGACGTTCCACGTTCCAGTATGAATCTCCCTTATCAACTTTACGTATGTCTTGGCCTTCCATTATATTTAGAGCACTCATCATAGCTAAATGCTTAGGTCAGACCGATCTTCCGTACATACTTGTGTAATGCTGAATTTGATTGACTACAAGCATGCATTCAATCATTTACGCCAATATGCCACAGGGTCAGCAAAAACAAACATGGTTGGCCAATAACTTCCGGCACAGCTCTTACCCTGCAATGAAAAACTTCTTTAAACAGTTGTTTACGTGGTAGATATCATTCCTCTGCGCAAAGATTTTGTACAGTTTTTTTCCCCAATCAGCCTCTATGGCTGATTTCAACAATTTATATCAGACCGAAAGACAGGTTCAAAGTGTCTCCAGCAAAGGTCCGAATGCAATATTTTTAAAAGCTTTACAGCAAGTGGTCTAAACTAATGGTCAACCTATCTAATGGCAAATCTATTCAGTAATTAACTCCTCTGCATTTCACTTTAGGCAAAACCGCTGTTTGTTATGTGATTAATTGGTGCTAGGTGGATGCCTGGTGGCAGGGTTCTATATGGGACCGTAGCACTGCAGATACCTTTGCTCCAGCTGCAATTGCTCGGGTCTCAAACAACTTCCCTGAAAATGAGTAGGGGGTGGGGGTGGGGGGAGGTGTCTTTTTCAACCTACATTTATGTAAACTACTCAGTTGCTACGTAGTTACCATTACAGTGCAAGGTGTTGATGGGTCTAAAGAAAACTTGTATCACAAAGTATTGTGAGAATGCCTGGGAACCAGAGTAGCCTCCTGAAAAACGGCTGTAAACATATGTCCCCCAAAAGACCAATTATTCGGCAACTTCAGAATCAAAATTAATTCTCTCATATACACTGGCTGAGTCACTAGCTGTTTTCGGGGTTAGAACCAAGACCCAAAAATTAACACCGGAACCTTGGAACCAATCAAAAATAAAAGCAAATTAAAAATATAAAGATGGCATTGTAAGGAAATATGCAGAACAGTAACAGATGAAGAGGACCTTGAAGAGTTGATTATTTATCAATCCTCTAAAGATGCGGTTGTAGAAAAATGAAGTCTGAAAAGGACATATAGACAACGGTAACAGGATTATGTAAAGTGAAGGAAAAATTCAAATTACTTAGAACTTATAATTGGACCTGAGAGACGAAAATTCATCTTCCTAAACTACTTTTCTGAGATAAGTTTAAAAAAAAAAAAAAAAACACTAAAGAGATGAAACAGACTAGTAGTCAAACGCTCCACTTAAATAAGTATCATAACAATACGACTCCCCCACTAACAGAAAGACTGAGAAGGTGGTGCACCTTGCACCTCTCCAGGTTAAAACCCACTTGTTTTTTCTGAAGTTTTTGTGACTAGAACCACCTAATAAATATTGATAGACCATCCTCCACTCCCCCTCCCCGCCCCCAAATCCTCAATTTCCAAAGGTATTAGTACCAATGCAACAACTCTGTAGAGAAAACTTCCTTACATATGTATTGTTCGAGGTTAAGAAGCCTGCTACTCTATACGCTTTGGACAACACCTTGACAACCTGTTGGGACACTGGGAGGGGAGAGTGCTGCATAGCACAAAGAAAAGTTGCTAAGTGGGATCCACTCCCTCACAACATTCAGTACAAGTAAGTTTTATGTCCCATTGGGTTCTCTCCCTTTCTATAATAACACAGAGCCTGGCATTTCTGAAGAAAACATTTACAACACAATTGAAAAAGGGCTTCCATTAGCTATTTTACACAGGAGTATAGTTAAGCTCCTTTCATCAATCTACTGGTGAGCAAGTTGCAACTGTGGGACTGCATACATGGGTGCTTCAGACTTTTCTGAAACTGAAATATATACTCTGGCTCACTAGTTATACAGTTTTAAAGAAGAAAATGTCCTTAATCCCATTTGCAATAAAGTGTTCCCAAAAGACATGTTACTGTTGAAGTGCCAGTTGACTGATGGCCCAAATCGTAGGCTCCTGGGATAACTTGGAGAGGGTACTGCTTCTGAAGATTGCATAGAAGAGAATGTTTTTTCTTGGGTTTTTCTCCTGAAGCTGATGAGTCAAAGGGAAGTAGAAGATAAATGAACTGGACTGAGTTCTTATTGATTTATACCTCACAACTGACCCCAAAATATGGATATCTCCATGTGGATTTGGCATCCTCAGGGTGAAATGGTACGAACTGACTGAATTCATTTGGAAAGAGCATTTTGAAAAATATTGGTTAACAAGAGATCACCTTCAAAGGGAGTTTTCTTATTCTCTATCTCTGCAGAGACACAGACATTATTTACAAGTCCAGATGGTAAAGTAATATAAAATCCAAATATGCAAGCAGTCACAACCTGTATCATTAGCATGAAAACTGCCCAATACCTTGTAGTTTCTTCCTGTAAGAGAAATACTTAATATTAGCATTTGCAATAGTTGCCTAGAACACTATCTCCTGTATAAAACCACCAGATTGACAGAAAAGGCAGTTCTTCAATTTATTTCAGGAATTCTAGATGTGTTTGAAATTTTAATATGTACTTATGTATATTTTTTTATGCTCCGTGTAATTCTCTGGTATTTCCCTAGCTTTTTTTTAAACTGGTAGTTCTCAGAAATATCATTAGAATCTTCACAAAGGTGCTTTTTTGTTTTGTTTTGTTTTCTTTGTTTGAAGTCAGCACACTCCAAATCAATTGGAATATCAAGGGAAAAAGAAAGATTAATGCATATACCCCAATATTTCGGGATTTATTTCTAGCTGGCTAGTACAATAGATTAATATATCCCTGAAATTTTCATTAAAGACTGCTATAGCAGAAATGTAAACCCAAAACAAATTATGCAAAACATAGTAGTAACACTGTTTAATAATCTTAAGGTCTATTTCTTTCTGTATACTTACCTGCCCTAAATTCAGGTGGAAATACTCAATATCAGCAGTAGATAGCAAAATATAGATTAAAACATTTTACCAAGTTTTCATGCTAGTCCTTTGCATGGCAATAATAATGGAGGGAAAAGGTCAAATCCAAATCTAATAAATATTTCTTCCATTGTCTCTTCCATTGATATTTATCTATCTTTAACATTTACGTAAAATTACATAGTTATTAACTTCTTACCAAATCTCCATGGAGTCTTTGATAACAGGAGTTATTTTCCTGCATAAATGCTGACTGCAATGGGAACGTACCTGCAGTCATCCCACACGAGTCATTCTGTGTTCTGAATTATTGAACATACTATTCTCATCACAAAAGTTCTGTCAGTAGTTTTAACTAAACAGAGCTTATCGTGAAAGGGAAGAAGAGTATTTAGAGCTGTGAATAAGAAAAAAAGTAGTAAAGTAGGGCTAGAAAAGCTCTCAAGATCCACAAGTCTGCCGTCCAGCAGGAAAGAAAGCTCATGTAGATCATCTCTGACCAATATCAAATTTGTTGATTCCATCCAGCATGAGCTGAAGGAGGTTTCACACTCTTTCTTGGTAGGCTCTTCCAGTGTTTTATGAGCCCCACTTTTAAATGGCTTTATGAAAACCATTTAAAAGTGGTTTTCTCATTTGTTAACAACATCTACAAATTTGTTATCCATTTTTTTTTATTTATTATCCAGAAAATTTTATTTTCCATTTTCTTCTGGTACTACTGGGGTGTGGAGAAGTAATTCTCATCTTTTCTCATCAACCCCTCTCTAGGGATTTGTGCATCTTGCAAAACAGATCATACTCTTCTATTTTTAAACTACCAGAGCCAAATTCTTTCATGGTTTTCAGTGTTTTCCAAACCTGTTGGATTTATTCTCTTCTGGACATCCTTCACTTTGTCTATACAGTACTTCAAGGATGATGCTTAAAACTTCACACACTATTCAAGTTGAGGGTTTCACCAACATCAGAGAATAATAACTACTCCCATGTGTTACAAGCAAAACTCCTGCTACTCCATTGCAGTTTAAGATCTGTGATTTCCCTCCTACAGCAAGAAGAAGAAAAAATTATTTGACCTTTTTCTTGTTCTAGACATGTGGCTAGCCACCTGCTGCAAGCCCTGGGATCCTCCACTGCAGCAGCAGTGATTAGCCAGTTCATCATTCTCAAAGCTTATTCTGGTATTTTCCCATAATATTTAAAATATTCCTAATACAGTGAAATCCAGAGACGTTATAAGTGTATGCTCTATTCCATCAGCAAAACTGCACTTGAAAACATTAAATAGACCTGCACCAAAGAATCTTTTGCGGGACCCTACTGAATGCCCTTTCCATTTGAGGAAAAACAACAAGCGGGGGGGCAAGGGAAGGAGGGGGAGCAGGGGATCAGCCATTTGCACATATACTGCATAGCAGTTTCACCTGGTCAATATGTCACTAGTTTGTTTGCTCATGTCACGTAAGATGACATCAAAATTCTTACCAGGGTAAAATATCACAGATGGCTCTCCCTTTCTTTATCCACTTGTTGTGGTTTAACCCCAGCCAGCCTCTAAGCACCTCACAGCCGCTCGCTCACTCCCCCTCGGTGGGATGAGGGAGAGAATCAGAAGAGTAAAAATGAGAAGACTCGTGGGTTGAGATAAAGACAGTTTAATAGGCAAAGCAAAGGCCAGGCACACAAGCAAAGCAAAACAAGGAATTCATTCACTCCTTCCCATGGGCAGGCAGGTGTTCAGCCATCTCCAGGAAAGCAGGGCTCCATCACGCGTAACCATTCCTTGGGAAGACAAATTCCATCACTCCGAACATCCCCCCTTTCCTTCTTCTTCCCCCAGCTTTATTATGCTGAGCATGATGTCATATGGTATGGAATAGCCCTTTGGTCACTTGGGGTCAGCTGTCCCAGCTGTGTCCCCTCCCAACCTCTTGTGCACCCCCAGCCTCCTCGCTGGTGGGCTGGAGTGAGAAGCAGAAAAGGCCTTGATGCTGTGTAAGCACGGCTCAGCAGTAACTAAAACACCCAGCACAAATCCAAAACATAGTCCCACAGAAGCTACTATGGAAAAAATTAACTCTATCCCAGCCAAAACCAGCACACTACTAGATGATGATTTTCCATTGAAGAAAGTAAACAGACTTCTTTGACACAATTTGTTCTTGTGAAATTCATCTGGTTGCTTTCTTCATATTTAATTATCCTCTAGGTCCTGTAAATAGATTCATAATTCATTTACTTTTTTTCTTCCCTAGTACTGCATATTGTGCTCATTTTTTCCTCACCCTTAAACTACATTTGCTATATACTGTTTGTTCTTCAGTCTCCTAGGATCTAACCTGTCCTCCACCATTTCTCAAAAGTAACTAATGATTCAAAAAGTGCATCTCCTTTTTTAAGGCCTTCAGAAAAAAAATACTTTAGAGTTTGCCAATTAAAAACATCCAAGTTAATGTAAGACTCTTAAACTTATTATTTCTTTAAACTTCTTTCTCTGCCTATATTAAAAATTAATGAATTTGAAATCTAATTATAATGTATCTTTATTCTGAAAGCCAAAACAAAGGCTCTAATGCTATCATTTTCTCTTCCAGTTTGAAGAGTGATGGATACTTTCCTTTATTTCTCCCAATTTTCCATGAATGTATTAGAATCTTTTTATCTTCCTTGCCGATTAGGCATTTTACATGCTAGTTTGCTTTCTTGTATTATATGCTTGCTCATACTATCTGTTTATTGTTGTCTTTAGCCATTCTTCTGCCCCTCAAATACAATCTTGATGCAGAAAAATTATCCTTCAACACATAAGAAGTAATGGAAGTACCTTCTCAATCATTAGTGATTACATTTGAGAAATGATGGAGGAAAGGTGAACTGCCAGGAACACAAAAAGAGCACACAAAATACATTGAAAATATAACTGAGAAATGAGGACCACAGGCAGCACTGTGAAAATATTGAAAAAAACCCAAAACTAGAAACAAACAAACAACCAAAACCCACAAAACCAAAACAAATCCACCCCCCCACCCCCCCCCCCCCAAAAAACCCCAACAAACAACCTTTCCATATGCTTCATATCCCTTCTTCTGCACTAGGATAGCTTGCTACTGTTTTTTAACATATTCCATTTTCTTGTAACATATTTAGAGAAGGTATGAAGAGAGAGTTTTATTACTTAGATTATTTTCCCAAGAGACCCTGTCTGTGATTTCCAAAAGCCTGGGTTGTAAGTTTATTAACTTTACTCTGCTACTCTATTCCTTTCCGTGGGGTTGTAAGCACTATCATTTCACAAACACTTCCAACACATTAATAGGTCACTTTAACTTCTCCATGTTTTCTTCCTATGGATTGAGAATATAACCTAAAATAGTCACATTCTGTACCTCCTCCACCTTCTGAAACAAAAGCAAAGCTGTCAGTGTGGCTTTGCAATGCCATTCAGGCTTGCTGTGAACTGTCATGCCTTTTTTTCCTTAATAACTGAAGTTTACCATTATCATGAGCTTTTGTTCTTTGGATAGCTATTTAAATTTCTCAGAAACAGACATATGACAAATAGGTGAACTTCTTGTTCTTCTCATGCTTAATCAGTGACATTGTGTATTTGAATAAGTTTGAAAAGCAGGGCAAGATCTTGATGAGCCATTGAATACATTAAGTGGAGAAACTTGCAGTTCCAGAATAGCCAGATTTTTCCACCTTTACTCATGTTGATAGTACTTTACTCCATAGGTAATTGCATTGATTTAGTTAATTACTCCAGGTTTAAGTATAAATAACGCCAGAAAGAAATCTTTGGCTGAAATAATGGTGGGGGGGAAAAATCAGTGACATAGAGCTTGACTTTACATCAGACAGTGCTCTCTCTAGCTGCACTTGTGTGACTCACAGTTAAAGACTGGAAAACCCTGCTAATGATTTATTCATGCCCAATAAGAAATTTAAACTGGTTAGATTAAGTATTTTTAATAAAATACAAATATAGAATAAAGGAAACTAAGTTGGATAACTACTGCTATTTACATTAAAGTATGCAGCAGCACAGTTAATAAACATGTGTAACATACAATGTTTAATTAACAATTTAATTGGGGAATACCAACATACACTAGAGAATTCAAAGATACTTGAATTCTCCAATTCCTACTAGATTTTTTTATACCAAATATAAAAGAAATAGAACATTCTCAAGAATGTTCATCTAAAATAGTAAATGAATTTTGAAGTGCTCATTTCTCTCCACTCACTATAAAAGGAGTCTAAACTAGTTTTAGTGCAGACATCTACATGAAAGTCCTCTAAATTATGATGAAATTAATCCTCTACAAAGTACTGGTTCTATGGGTGCCCTCCTCAAATCTCACACATAACTGGGATAATAATTTCAACTGCAAAACAATAATTCAATTGCAGACATGATATAAACCAACACCTGATTAAGAAGAAGTCCATGTAATCCTAAAGTATAAAGACTCCCAGTGGGTGAGCAGCAATGACATCTGAAGTAAAAGGCTGAGCTGGAGGTGTCAGTAAAGGCAGCTGGTTAAGAAAGAGGAAAGAACAGGAAGAAGGTTATCCACCTTACGATTCATGAAGAACGCTTGGTGTGAAGCCATACCTATGCATCAAGTCTAACTAGGACGGTCTGCAGTTTACTGCAATGTTTTTTACCACAACCAAAGAAGCTGTGCCATCCTTCAGAGTATAAAGACGATACACCTTCACCCTGTGTCTTTTTTCCTATTTTACATTTCACTATAATCACCCTAGAATCTACTTCAGCGTCACCCCTGTAACAGAGATGCCAAGAACTCTGTTAAAGTAGCTTCACTATTAGTATGAACCACTGGGACCCAACCTCCTTGCTACAGCAGCTACAAAGCCCAGGTTTCTGCCACAAAGAGACATTAAACTGCATAAATAGGATAATTCAATCTACATACAGTGTAAATTCAGTGCATCCCAAAACTGCACGTGTGCAGAACCAACTGCACTATGCTTGCATCTGAAGCTTTTGCTCACAGACAGCAGATCTCTGCTGTCAGGACAGGACAACAGCCATCTCCCAGTTGTCCTCTTGCCTGAGGGTCCAGATAACACAGGAAAAGGCTAGGATGCATCCTGGTGAATAGAGCTAGCAATGACAACCCACCTCTGTATGGCACCATTGGCAGGGGAAACCCCCTAGTCACAAGACAATAAATGCATGCATCGTATCATCAAGAGGAACCACAGGTACACCAGGGAAGTTTGAAGTTACCTTGCCAGCCTGCCCCTGAGACTTATCTGGAGGAACATGGAAAAGCAGCAGGAGCAAGCAGAGTCAAATATTTTGGGCTCAAGATAGCCCATGGGCTGATATGTGGTCCTCCCTGTCCTCTATATGCAGTAACATATTAAGGCAACTTTAATGAGCTATCTCTTCAAGGTACCCCTGACATATAGCAAACATCTACTACAAGATGTTAATTGGATCCCAGAGGTTAGTAGGGTCAAAGCTATGTGAATAAAGGACTAAGCAGACATGACAGTAAAGGGAAACTCTGTACATTAACAGATCAGAGAATGAAGGCCTTGTGATTGCATTTCAAACTTTCTGTCTTGGAAATTGACAGTCTTCATATTTTATTAGTGCTTTTAGCTAGGGCAGAGAATAATACCAGGATGCTTTTAAGGCAAATCTAATTAATCAGGAACAGCATTTTGAAGACTCCTCAAGTTCATTTTCAATTTTTGTCACCCTGTTGAGATGTTTTTAGCTATTTTCTTTGTTAAGCACTGAAATGGGGAACACTAAACAGACAAACAAAAAAAAAGAACCCCAAACCCACAACATTTAGATTCCTAATTCTTACATGCAGCTAACAGCTTAATAGAAGATAAACCTCAGTTTGATATTTCAGCTCCTTCAAACTATAATTACAGAGTAATTCACAAGGGCACTTTCCAGGAGTTAGTGTAAATGTTAAAGGAAAGAACGCTACAAAGTCTCTGAAGAGTTCTATTTTTTTGTGAACCTGGCTAAGCTATGGAGAACGCAAAATGGTGTTTTACTAATAGCTAATAAAAAAGGCTGACAACACTGAACAGAGGGTTCTCCATAATAATTTAAAAAGTAGTGCAATGCCAAGTCAAGCAATATATACCTGTATTTTTCCCAGTCAATGACACTTATTTCCCTCAAGCTTGCTAGTTTTCTGTCTGCCTCCTCTTTTCTGCAACCTTTTAAATTTCTTTGGGAACAGGTTTGGCAAACATGTATGCTTCAAAGCCAGACCCTACCATCATTTACTGAGTGCTTATAAATCACCTGGTAAATACCTAGAATGGATTTTCCACTGCCTCGTCAGTCTGACCATGAAAAATGAAAGATGGTTGATTCAGACAGAAAACGACCATGCCAATAGATTTAGTAGATCAGAACCTGAAACTGGGCTGCCTTATACATACAATATGTACAGATTCGCTAATATCAAAAAGATTATTACCCAGTGTCAAGCAGGTGTAGGTAAGTAAATTGTAACTGATTCACCATACTTCTGTCAAATTCCTCAATTCTGATTAACTGTAACAGCTGTTGCATCATCAGTCAAGGAAGGAGCCCAAACAAAAGCAAAAAGTTATGAAAATCCCTATCAGAGTCAAAATCACCAAATATGGTAAAGGACAATTACAGAGGCTTAAACAACACTTGCATACGGCACTGGGAATAAAGAAGGCTTGCAGAATGGGGTATTTCTTTCTTTTGTACTTTGTGTCTTCTTAACAGTTTTTGGTATATTCAGAAGAAGCAGCTGTCTCTGAATCTACTTTATTTCAGTAATGGGGGAGTGCTGAATTTTACACAAAATGTGATACATAGATCATACGTTTTTCAGTAGAGCATATGAAACAGAAGATCACAGAACAAAATAAAGTCCGTGATCAATGCAAAGCTGATGACCCAGTCGCTCAGTTTCAAAGGGGAAAAAGGAAATAATCACACCCTTGGCAAGAGATATGATTATTATTGGGGTCTAGGACCCCAGCTAAAGACCTCAAATTAGTCAATGAAAAAGCTACTGTACTGCCAGTGTCAGATAGACCAGGTAGATGATTATGGAAAACGAACAGTTGTCTGACATGACAGATATGACACAGTTTCCAAACTACTATGAGGAGAGAAAGCAGTGACATAAAGCAAATGGGGATCAAAGTCAGAAAATATAAATATATATGTAAAAGAAAATACACCTACAACATCACAGAGCGCCAAGTATGAAGAAAACTTCACCGGGCAATATAGCACTTGGGACTTGGAAAAAGCTGTTGGGAAGGACAAGAATAGCATAGATTACTTTTTTGTAAGAGTTGGAGTGGGGGGAGAAGAAAAAAAAAAACCTGAGAGCCCAGCAAAGTCACACAAGATTATATTCACTAGCAGTTTAGAGGAATCTTTAGCAGCATTGACCAAATGTTGGGTAGGGGACTCTTTGAACTATCCATCAAAAGTAAAGAATCTTTTCTTATTTTCAGTCCTGGGCAGCAGGACTTAGAACAGATGACATTCAGAGCATAAAGTAGTGAGCTAATCTTCATTAAGAGTACACTCAAATGAGGGGCAAGGGAGCAAAGCAATTGCATGGAAATTTATAAACATCTTCCATAGGTTAATGAAGCTATTGAAACTTGTTGCATATGGCAGAAACAAAGGCCAAGTTAAACCCTTTTTATTTTTTAAGGTCTTAGAAGTAGGGAACATTAATATTCAGTCGTTTGAAGAATAATAGGGCTATTTAAGTAAATGTTTCCCTTAGATTCATACACACAGACTTTGAGTTCTGCATAATACGTGAAGGAAGGGCACATACATGAACTAAGCTGATGGACTGATATTTATGACAGCCATCAACTTTCACTGATACAATCAAACTGTTACAACTGTATTTCAACATAAGAAAAGTAACTTAGCCCATACTATGGTATGGCATCGTATTTACACTGCATCATCAAGCATAGCACAGAGATCCCTGACTTAGCAGAGAGCCAAGAGCACTGTGCTGTTAGTGATTCAGAGAGACATTTGTAACAACTTGTACTCAAGCTGATCATCCCTTTAAGAGGCAATAGCACTTGTCACTCTTCAGATGCTAGGGTGCATATTTCTGCAACCTGTTTTGGAGTAAACCTGGAACCAAGCATCCTCAACACCCATGACACAGAATATTTCAATGGGCAAAATTAGAAGATCCATAGAAAACAAGAAGCTTAAGCACCTTTTGCCTGCTACTTACTGCTAAATTCAAAGCATGCTTCAAACGCAGACTGCTTTTTGAGCCTCAACAAAATTCCACCTTATAGTAAGAGATATATTAAGAGACTTGCCAGAATAAAACACTCCACTTTCAAGTTAATTTAAATAGTACAAATTTAGAATCCTATAAATTCAAATTGCTGACAGAACTTTCAGAGTAAGAAGAAAAACAAGAACACATAATGAACATTAGTGCAGTACTCTTGCATACACACCTAGCAGACATAAATGCACTCTTTCAAATTTACTAATAAGAAAGCAAATTTATTGGTAAGCAAACCTGGGGCAGGGCAACCCCCAGTATCAATACAGACTGGGGCATGAAGGGATTGAGAGCAGCCCTGCCAAGAAGGACTTGGGGGTACTGGTGGGTGAAAAGCTGGACATGAGCTAGCAATATGCGCTTGCTGCCCAGAAAACCAACCATATCCTGGGCTGCATCAAAAGAAGCGTGGCCAGCAGGTCAAGGGAGGTGATTCTGCCCCTCTACTCTGCCCTTTGTGAGACCCCACCTGCAGTACTGCGTCCAGCTCTCAGCACAGGCAAGACATGGACCTGTTGGAGCGAGCCCAGAGGAGGGCCACAGAGATGATCAGAGGGCTGAAGCACCTCTCCTATGAAGAAAGGCTGAGAGAGTTGGGCTTGTTCAGCCCGGAGAAGAGAAGGCTCCAGGGAGACCTTATTGTGGCCTTTCAGTACTTAAAGGGGGCTTATAAGAAAGATTGGGACAAACTTTTTAGCAGGGCCTGTTGTGATAGGACAAGGGGTAATGGTTTTAAACTAAAAGAGGGTAGATTTAGACTAGAGATAAGGAAGAAATTTTTTACAATGAGGGTGGTGAAACACTGGAACAGGTTGCCCAGAGAGGTGGTAGATGTCCCATCCCTGGAAACATTCAAGCTCAGGCTGGACAGGGCTCTGAGCAATGTGGTCTAGTTGAAGATGTCCCTGCTCATTGCAGGGGTGATTGGACTAGATGACCTTTAAAGGTCCCTTTCAATCCAAACTATTCTATGATTCTAGAATTCTGTGATTCTATATTCTGGTAATAGTTAACATCCTAATTATTGGCCTTTGCTCAAGTCTCAAATTCTGAAAACTGATTGCCCTCCATAGCTCTTCTCCTTCAAGAGCTCCATGGTTCTCTCATACTGATCCAGAAGCTAGGATGAGTTGGTGGACTTTGTGCACGATCCAGCCTCTTCCATTTCTTCTGTTTCTGTGGTTAGAGGCATGGGCCACTACTGCTAGGTTTAGAACAAAGTGGACTACTTCCATCTTCTTCCAAAGACACCCAGTGACCAGAGACTAAAATACAGCCCAAAAACTGTATTGTTTCCTTTCTTTCCATTCTCCTGTCCCCCGTGCCTGCAGGTAGATGACAGCAGGGAAGCTCATCAGTAAGTAAAATTATTAGACTCAGGTTTCAGCCTTAAAATTTGGTTGGAATGCAGTTCAACAGATTACCATCTGAATAGATGAGTGTTACTAGGAGAAAACCTCATAAAGACCACCTGATTTCCAGTAGCTGGGTTGGTTTGGTTTAGCCCCCCAAATGTTTAGTAAGGAAAGTCTGTATTGCATCAGATTCTTTTCCTCACAGAAGCAGAGAAGAAATATTTCTTTACTAGCCACTGTGATCTTGTATGTGGGCAAGAACTTGCTCTGGTGATTTGTCTCATTTTACCAGGTATTACAGAGACAAGAACCCAACCTGTATAGCATACTAGGCTTTCAAACCCACTCATAACAGTATATTGAATGTTTTTTCATTTTAATCACTCTTCCTAACATGATTGAATGGGCACACCCAAGAACTGGCATTAACAGCCACTGCATCATCAGCTACTAACACTACAGAGATAAGGTAGGTCTTAAGCACTTAAGGAGAAGACAGCAGAGAACACTTACAGGCCAATTTGCAAAACTAAATATGGAGAATGGTGAGGAATGACAGAAGAATGGCTGTTTATTTGGGTTTTTTTGTGTGGTTGCTTCTAATGGAAAGCTACCCGCCTGATCCTCTACCCTGGGTTATTTTCTTTGTCTGCCTTACCTAGATATGCCCCACACCTGAGGGCAAGAAGCAAGAAGAACGGGTGAACCACAAATAACCTCCATGTTAATCTCCATGATCCTTTTTCTCCCACTCCCCATAAGTTTTCTTCAAATTTTCTTGAGGCTTGACGGCAAGTACAGGGAAGCTGAAACGCACACATTGGTGCTTACACTATTTCAATAGCCAGATGAAGACAAGCTCCATATCCTTTCAGTCGCCTCTGAAATGTCACTTCAACACTCTAGATCAGGGTACTACAGCGACTTAGGTAATAGCCCTGTTGGGTTCAGTGATTCTCTGTGTCCCTACCCTTTTTAAGTTTCCACCAGTGTGAATGGAACTGCCAGCCTCTGTGGAGAAAGCAGTCATCATTCCCCATTTACCTACAAAGGTCTGGTGTCTTTGAATGCTCACACACAGACCACACTATTCTTAAACCATATTTTGGATGGCAGGCTATAACTTAACACGAAGGTATCGTTTATATTTTTCCTAGTTTGCGGTTTATGAAAACATTCATACATCAAATTGGTTACGTGGCATCCTCCAGAGATGTTCAACAGCATTGTCCTTTGCTGCTGGGCACGTCACAGTTTAATGGGGGTACATACTCACTAGCAAAATGGCTACCTATCAAACAATGTTAATAAACCTTCAGAGTTTTGATCAGACATCACACTTCTCCAACAAAAAACATACTTCAAAGCCTTAGTTGCCAGTTAAAAGCCTTACACATTACTAAATCTACAATGAGCTTTGCAAAGCGGTAATACAGTTTGTTTGTTTTCTTCCCCCTGTGATCCGCTGTTCATAAATTGCCTGGCATTCTAGAGAGACAATCATGGTAGTAATAGTACTTATTTTTGCCTACTGGCACAAAGCAACAGTGGAAACACATTTTGTTTTGTTCTTGTTCTGAAAGCAATTCATTCCTCTGCCTCAAATTCACAGCTGAATTTCTCTCTTTTATTCGTAACACCATCAAATGGCAGAAAATGGCACGGTTCCATGAAACTTCATAAACAATGGACCAACTTAGTCACCAGGCTCCTGATACAAAATTTGGCAAGACACGAGAAAGTTATGGACAATCCTCTGATTGGGGTCTAACATACATGTTTGTGTATCTTTTGGAGCAGTTTGGATGTGCTGCAGTAATATACCACCAGTTTAATGTATTAAACAAGAATAGGCCAAGAAAAAGCAAGGGAGACCTTTGCACACTAAACAAACCTAAGTAAATAGTAATAAAATAACTAGCAGTTTGGAACATGTTTGGCAAGTTACTTAAAATATGCAATATTACTTCCTATTTCTATATCAATAACCTATCAGTCACACTAGTAACCATGTACCATACTACCTTAGGGCCATTGTCTCCAATCATAATCCTCCCATAGGATCAAAACCACCCACCTTCCTATTAGTCTTAAACTACTTTGGTATATGATCTATTTTTAATCTAGATTTGTACAGAATGCAGTGCAATAGTTTTCACAAATGACAAATTTTCCAAGATACCACTAGAACAAAACACTTATAATAACACTTTTGATTTATCCAGTGTATCAACAGGTATTCTTACCCCGTGCCTTGATAATATTTGTCCCAATGTATTCATTGACCAACTAAAAGCATCAGTCATCAGGGTAAAAAATAGGCCTTTAAGCACATCAAGTTTTATCAACTGCACTGTCACTTTTCAGTACCTCTCTGTAGGAGACCACTTATCTCACACACTTCTCTATCCATCACAAAATACTCCTTTCCCCATCCGTCCTTTTCTCTCCACAAAATTCCAAGGCATAAGAAAAATTGAATAGGGCAAACACTTTACTCTTTTGAAATAGCTCATGTTGTATTAGACAAATCCTTTCTTTGCATAATACCATGTAAAAATAACTTTCACCATGGAAAGACTGGCCACAAGTGAATAATGAAAGTTTATTTAACGCCCTTGGGATGAAAAAGCTAAGCTATCTAGGCAAAGCTAGTTGGTCATGTTCCCTTTCCCAGTGGAGAGAGACAGGTATCTCCAGGGGTAATTCTGTGTCTAAGAGATGTTGGACAGAACCCACAGCAGTGCCCTTCTATTCCCCCACTGCTGTAGAGCAAGCCTGGGCAGCTTGCTTAGACTATCTTTTCGACAGAAATTTTTAGATATCCAAAGTGTAGATTCCTACCTTTTGTGACTCTGCCTTCTTCATGTGTCTTCATTCTATGTTCAAGATCCAGCCCTATCCCCATTAACCTAAATTATCCCAATATCCTAAATAATCTCTAATGGATATAAATATGTTTAACATTTTGTGTTTCCTGCTGAAGTAGAATATTCATTTAAATGAACTAGGAAATATTCATGTAAATATGCTGAATATTCACTGAAATATGAAATATTAAAATAACATTCTGACTTCATTTTTTAAAGTCTTAGTGTAAAAGACATTTCTAGAAATAAAGGTTGATAGTGTCCAAATCACTGGCAAAAAGTTACTAGGAGTTTAATAGTAAAGCCATTCGTCAGTGTCTGGGTCCCTAAATTGTTCCTTCCCACACTTGCTCAAATAAAGAGTGGAACTGAATGGAGAATTGTTTCTCTGCCACTCTTACACTTACTAGGAGTTAAGACTGGTATCTCAGAATGATAAATCCCTCTATTACTTTATTACCTAGATTAAAGTTTTCAAGGAACCTTTTACCCTCTTCAGAAAAGATGAATCTCTTTCTTAGCCAAATGTGCATCCTTTGGCATCCCTTAAGATTTTCCTTCTTTTCCAGCACTTCTAGTTATTAACTTTGAATCTAGTCCATCAAGTCTGGCATTGTGGCCACCACAGCATTCATGACTTATTAGAAGTGCTCCTGGTTTTGATTCAAAAAGGCACTGAAAATGTGTGCGCTTCTGAATGTTTCTGTGCTGTTGACATTTGTAAGAGCATAATTTTTTTTTTTAAGAATTAATTTATGCTTGGGCTGCAATTGGACAATTTTATTTTTAGGGCATATCAGCTCCAAAGCAAAGCATACAAAAAAATTTTTAGAGATTTGTTTGGGTGTTTCTTGCTGCTAACAAGGTGAAAGCAGACACAGTTTGTCATGCAGAAATATATCTTATACTCCAGGAAGTCCACTGGAAAGGAAACTATAAACCCTGGTTTAAAATTAAGCTGAAATCTCTGTAAGATCACTGCAGCATAATACATGGGTTTATGAGATCCCAAGATATAGCTACAAAGAATGATGAGTCTGGCAAAAAAACCCCAAACATATCTGACTCATTTTCTTCCCTGCTCTGAACATCCATAAATAGGTAGAGGATACCTAAATCTATTGTTTCTGTAAATCACTGTTTATGCAGTGATATACACAGATAAACAGCCACCTTTTTTTCTCCCCCCCCCCCCCCCCCAAAAAAAAACCAACCCAAACCAGAAGTGAATCTTAGACTACCTGAGAGAGCAGGAAATCAAAACAAGGTTTATTTTATAACATATTTATAACATACAAGTAAGCTGAGCGCGCAGCACAGATAAAGCCTGTGAAAGAGTTAATTACACACTGTTAGCAAGCAGTCTCAGCCCTACAGTAAAACACTTAAAATATTGGGAAAGTTTAACAAGAAGATGGGAATCAATACGTTTCCTCAGAGACTAGAAAAGACCCTTACAGGGATGAGCTGTTAAGATTTCCTCCATGGATTCCCACAGTTATTCTCTCTATATTCCCATTTTCTTTCCCCTCATCTCTCTCACTAGAGGATTATCTATATTATTCTCATTCCTCTGCGGATCTTGTACCTCCATGTGAAACAGGGAGACATGGCTCTTACTGATGCACCAAGCAATACCTCAATTCAAGCTTCATTACTAGCTCAAATCTTAAACCAGATATATCAGCATGTTAGTCAAGGTTAATGAGCCTACATTTTAACAACTCTGGACCCAGTCATGGTTTGAGTGTCAGTGCAAAAGGCATGCAAAGACCAAAGAGGAAGCTTGCCTGTAAATGAAACTTCAGTAGTTCCTGAATTGTGTGCTTCTCTCATCTTTCTAGACAGGGTATGTTTCTTACCCACAAGATTTATTTATTTTAAAAATAAAAATAAATTTAAAAAAAGAAATGTAGCAATACTGACTTATTTATAGGGGATCATAAATCATTTTGCTGTTGGCATTTACATAGTGACAAGAAAGCACTGAACTAGTCAATGTGTATCAAAAACCTTTCTGTCTCTGGTGCTCAATTGTCATTGCTATTGCGAAGTCAGGGCAAGTCCCTGAAAGGGACCTTTTAAGAGAAAACGCTTTACTGGAAATGTACTTTTCCACTAGCTGCCACAAAGAATCAGATGATGGTTCTGAGTGCTCACAAGATGACTACAACATGACTGTTTTAAAAGGGCATTTTCAACCATGGAGCAATGAAAAAAGTGTGTCCTTTTAGGGTAATGAGCAAGTTTTTCTGAGTGTATCTTGTGAAGACCTGTGGCATCTGCAAGGATATCATTGGTGCCTGACTGCACATAGTTTTCAGCCTTTCTCACAAGGACTTTCATTCCTCTGCAAAACTGTTTTCTATTAAATTGACTGGTTTCTGGCAGTAAGTGAAATCTTCCATTTTAACCCAGCTAACAGTTATCTTGGTGACAGTAAAATAATATACTGAAAGTCCATATGGTTACATACTTAATTTGGGGTTTTTTTCTTCATTATAATCATGGATATTTTTCAGAAGTTTTTATATTAAAAGAAGTTTTTATGATAATAATCTGAAGTTTTTATGATAATAGCACAGAACTTAATCATAGGGCAGAACTAACTTCCTTTATCTTTATTTAAAACTTAAATGCAGCAGAAGTGAATCTAAACATTCTCACCTCTTTTAGAATGATTGTTTTCTGTACCACTAAAAGACAGCCGTATATGGAAACCAGAGTCACAAAGATCAACAGTTGGGCTTAATGTGACAGCCACTTCTTGCTCTCAGCTCTCTTGCATCAAGTGGTTGGTTGCCATTTTATGGTGCTTGCTCTTGGACAAACCATTGTTAAAGACACCTTTAGGGCTAAGTACTGTAGCACTCAGTTTGGCTGCTGCTGGAGCCTGAAGTGTGAACCTCGCAGGAGATACACCGTTTAACAGAGAGGTTAATCCTGTGCCATTTTGGATAGAATAGGAGGGCAGCAAGAGGGCAGATGGGAAGAGGGCAGTCAGGAAGGCAAACGGGAAGTAGCATTCTGGAAAGACACACAGGAGAAGAGAAAATAAGTTAACTTTGTAAGAACTTGAAAAGATTGAACAGCAAACACTTTATTCACATGAAAGCTCCGAATTCAGTTCTCTCTTAGTTCCACCCACTCGGCCATAATATTCTCTCTCTGACAACAAAATGACTGTCACACCTCCATGCCAAGACTTGAGCAAGTCTAAAGGAGAGAAGGCACATGTTAGCAAAGATAAAGTTTGTCAGAGCCAGGGTATACTGGGGCAGAACCTAATACAGCATTTTTAGACCCCTGAAAAAGAGAATCTAAAACCAAAAAACATCCTCCCTGTTTTGATCCAAACCAACCAACCAAGAAAACAAAACCACTCAATCACCAGCTAAAGACTCCAAACAAGAAATGTAAGTGCATTGTAGTGATGAATAACTAGAATATGAAGAGCAACATAAAAAAAATAGTAAAGTATTCTGAAAGTTAATCAGTGCGGCATAACCATTTACATATTTATCAGTACATTCCATTACACTAACAGAGCTGCAGTAATGTTGACTCTTTCAGAGTTATCATAGTATATGAAATATTCAAAATAAAAATTTACTGAGAAATTATATATTATACTTCAGATATCTATTTCAGAGTAAGGAATAGTGTTAGCGCTCCCTCTAAAAAGAAAAACTCTACAAATATAGACCCTCAAAATTAACACATACTAAGTTATGCTAAATATTCCTGACATTTAAAAAAAGATGAGGGGGCCGGGGGAAGTATATTCCAGCATGCACTCCTAAACTACATACCATTTTCTTACAAGAAACAGATCACTCCTTGCAAGTCTGCTGAAAAATACCACTATTCTGACATTCTGGTTCATTTTGGAATGAGGCTAGATAAGTATGCTTAATATATTTGTCTTGAAATTGGAGTTCATTAAGTGTGCTGCACTGATGACTGTCAGAAAAACAGACCATTTAAAAAAGTGAATCTTTAGAGAAATATTTCACCCCTGATATAGGAAATTATAAGCTGAGAGTGACTGGGGTTTACTTCTCAGTATGTGAAGGAGTTCCTCCTGCTTATTCAGTCTAACCATGAAGGCTGTGATCTGGGTGTTAAACAGTGCCAAATGCAGTCTTTTCCTCTCAAAGGTATTCCATTGAATGAAACTACAAAATCCTTTCACATGATTTCCTTAAATGTATTTATTAACCTTGTGCCAAGAGGTACCAGTATCCAAGAGGTAAGTGGTTACATACACCAATATCAAGCTGTGTAAATTCAATCCTCAGTGCTTAGTTATAAAACCTTTTCTTATATACAGGATGAACAAACTATTTTTTGAGATTACTATTGACACATCATTTAAAAAGGAAGGGTGATAGATCACTCTTCCATAATTATAGACACCTGACTTTAATCAATAGCAGGCAAATTTTATCCAGAATAATGCTGAAGTTGCTATTCAATCATAAGAGCTGTCATTTCACTTGAAAATAACTATGGATTCCATGATAAATGAAACATCATGGGGAAGATCCATTAAACTTGACAAATTCAAGAGGAGTGCCAAGAAGACAACACAAATCAATATTTGATATTTATCAGTTTGACAAAAAGCATTTGATACAGTGCGCAGAAGAGGCTCATGAACACTCATGGCTTGATATGTTTTGTTCTTAAAAACACAATCATATAATACCTCATCCTCACAATGTCATGTACAAAAAGATAATCTTTGAGAGGCAAATCTAAATGACATGGCCTACCCTCAGCAGTGTCAGGTATGTCTATGCTGTTGCCCTATGTTTAATATCTTTTCAGTTTTGGCAAATAGCAGGGAGATCAGACCTCAGTGCATCTGCTGTCTATGATTCAGATGGCAGACTATATGAACTTTGCAAAGGGCAAGTCAAAGCCAAACACTACGGCATCTATTAACAATGTTTTGCTGATGACTGTGGAGTACAAATAGCTTATTCGTAGACAGTGTCCTTAATCATTCCTCTGAAAGTGCAAAGCACTGAGCAATTTATGGGCCAAATCGTGACTGGCTTGTAAGTAGCATGGGGGCACAAAAGCCCCGAAGGCTGAATAAACCAGCTTTGTTTTCAGTTTTGTGATCCTGAATATAGTCAGGAGCCATGAGCAATGTTCTAGGTATAAAAGTGAAAGTTGATTAGAAGCCAAATATTTTATACAAGTAACCTTCTCCTGCATCAGTTCCCCCTTTCTCTTCCTACCAGTGTCCCAAGTGACAGTAAAACCTTGGGGGGCTGCTTTAAACAGAGAAAAGTGGATATAGAGATCCTCTTCTATGTGAACATAAAAGGAGGGAAGTTTGGCCCAGTGGTCTGATGAACAGCTCCATGTTGGACCTGATAACCACCGAGACATCTCATGCATTGGGATGCTAGAAGCTCCAGCATACTGCAGTGCTCTGTATACAGCGAGTCCTCATGACTCAGCTGCTGTGGTCAGCAGTCCACTTCTGCAGAGTGACAGAAATGTGAAGGACAGTCATTGCTGTTGCTATTATCAGTTTTTCTCCTTCCTCTCAGGATGTAGGATGACCTACACCACTTCATACGTAATATGACAATATGCTGCAGTTGGATTAGAAGGGTCTAATAAAAGGTGTGTGCAATATGTACATGATGCTTTGACATAATAGCCTGACCGTCTGATGAAGTTTCGTGTACTTAGGCAGGGAGCTAGAGTATTTCAGCACTTAAGTTTGGTAGCTGCACAGCCATGCTTACCCCAGTGCCGCCACAACCACAGCACAGCACTTGGGTTATCTAATTTAAAAACAAGATTATGTAGCCCTGCCTTTGACTGCTGTGTATTCTCACCATTAGTTTGTACACTTGTTACACAAAATATATTTCTCAGATCACTTACCAACACTGTAGTATCAGCGACTACTAAAAATGATTCCCTGTCCATACGGGAAATGTAACAGAACTATAGTGTACAAGGTACATTTCAAATGACTAGAAAAGTCTAATTTCTAAGGCTTATATCAAAGCACCAGTAGAAGGGCTCCCAGCATTAAAGGTTTTTTCCAGGGCAAATAGACCTCTCTCTAGATCTGTAAGACACTAGGTACAGTTAGACAACAGCCAGGTCACTCAAACATCAGAAAAACTATTTCTCAATTATGACCTTTATTTTCAGCTAAAGTCAGGTAAGTGTTGTTTTGAAAACACCAGTCTCTCTTGACTATCCCTCCACTCAGCAAATCCACAATACCATAGCTTTGATGCAGAGATAGGATTGCAAAATTGCAATGTTGAGAGAAAAACAACAATGCCCCATATGAGCTTCCTGAAGGTCTCAGCATCAGAACTGTGCAAAGATGCTACCAGTAAAATCTCAGAATCACTGTTAAGAAATACTCATATACGTTTGATTTTTCATAAAATTACGAAAAATATTTCAATGGTTGATAAATAAATATGTGCAGTTACTTTGAAGAACTATTAAATAAGATGGAATAGTTTCCATTATACAATAAGTGACCCCAAGACTGGAATCCAAGCCCAAACATGAGATGATCATCCTGATATAGACAGCATGAGAAACAGGTCTTTTTGATATAGATACAAATAGGCTGAATCAAAAAAGTACTAGAAAATTGCAAGCAAGGCTGGACAGAAGGTCAGGTGGGGCATTAGTGAAAGTTGTGCCATTGATTTCTTTGCATTCATGATTGTTCCCGGAAAATTTAGGGACAAAGAACATTTTCTCAGAAGAAATGTGTATGCAAAAGGTGAATGAAAACAAAACAAAAAAGCAGGGGAAAATCACAGAAAAAAAAAAGAGTAGTTCATTACCAGTTTGGAATTAGGGCATTGGCTATAGCACATAGTGTTACTGATAGTTTTTCCTATTTCCCCTAATTTCTGATCTTCAACTCTCTAGCAGAGGCAACATCTGAGTGAAAGTTTACCATTTATCTGAGCTTCCTACTTTCCCTGATCTATTAAACTTTGATGTAGTAAACAAAAAGGCAAAATATGAGGAAAAAAAATTCATACATTTAACAATGTGTGGATTTGTCAGACTCACAAAGGGAACTATCCTGTTCTGCGTGGGTTTCTCCATCATTAGATCACCTTGGACCTCTGTCAATACAAAACTGTGGTAGACCAGTGAGGCACTCCTAGACTAAATTTGGAAAACATTAAACTTCGTCATTTGAAAATAATAAAAAGATTTAGAGGTAGGATGGATTGCGTGGAGGGGTAAGAGAAGGGAAGGAAATTCCAGAAAACTGAAAAAGCCTGAAGCTTCTAAAAACCTCATTCTGCAATAGGTCAAAACTTCTTTTTAAACCTAAATCCCAACTGATTTCAATCCAACCCTATAATTTTTCTTTCATTATTTTCCTGTTTCATTTCAAATGTCAGAAATTTTTATTCTAAAAAAATTACTAGAAGTATTTTCTCATTTCAAAGCAAAAATGTGAAACTTTCAGAAGTTGTTCTATAACCAAAGCATTTCTCAAAACCAACTCTTTCTGTAATAAGTTTTACTCTTCATGAGTCACCATTGTCTAAGAGAAGTGCATGGCAAAATATCGCCAGCTCCAGTTGGTCACAAAGGCTGCTTCTTAAGAAACCAGTGGACTGACTGACTAGAGAAATTCTTCTGCTCCTTCTGCCTTTGAAAAAAACCTCCTCATGATAAAATGTATGTGGTCAAAGTTCAATAAAAATTCAATTTTCTCCTTGTTTTAATCTACATGCAGTCAAAAACTGATCTGAATGAGAGGAGCCTTGTACATCTTAAGTGAGCTGTATGCACGTCTTTAACTGTCCTACAGTGCCACGAAGGAGGCAAAAATTAAGGTTTTCTTCCATTTGCCGAGTATATTGATGCCCAAACCTTCAAGCAAGAAGTATGTTTCACAGCCTTAGTTGTCTCTCTTCAAACTTGAAATGTCTTAAATGGACCTGATTTTCTGAAATTCATGCTTTTTAAAACACAACGCATCCGAAAAGCAAAATTGCTAGATGCTTGGAAGAAACATTGGGTGCTACAGTGGAAAGAGTTGAATTCCTAAAGTATCTGAAGCCTAAACAGAAAAGCCACAGAGAGACATCAGATTAACAACCCAAAACAGTTTAGGTAGCAGTTAGTAATCCTGCTTCTTTTCATTCGTCAGTGACAGTCCTCCACAGAACAGTTACTTTCAGTTTCATGAGACTATGAAAGCCTTTTCAGAATTGGGCTTGGAGAATAAAAAGGAAGATAAAACTACAACTACATCACTTAACCTGCTAGATAAATTAAAAAGCAACATAGTCAGGTTTTTCCATTTTTATAATGGATTAAAAGAGGACACAAATAAAATTAAACGTTTGGAAACAACTGAAAAAGGAAAACCAGTTGACTAGAATCAGTTATTTTAGTTTCAACATGGAGAAAAAGTACTTTAAAGTTTTTATCTTAGTTCTCGATAGAATATTTTTCTCACAAGTCTTGGGTCTTCTCATGAGATATGAGCCAGGGTAAGTATTACTGCTGAAATTCAATGTCCTTTACCCTTGAAATTCATTGACCTTGCAATGGACTATATCGATTGAAACCTACTTGCTCCTGTATTAAAGCAGTAGGAACTTTTAACTCCCTCTCTCCTTTTAAAGTACACCTTAAATATCCTATCTGCATTATATTTAAATACAGGTCATAGAAGAAAGAACCATCTTCAGTTCACCAATACATTTATGACAGCCTGTTAGGCTCCACATTGTATTTCACTAGCTGTACAGTCATCTTACAACTTGCACTGTCATCTCAAACCCAGGCCCAGTTCAGCAAGATCTCTGAAGCATGACACTATTTCTGGAAACTGAACATAAGCACATACTGCTTTACTCAGCTTAAAACCCACAAATGGATCCAAAGCACAAAAAGAAGTAAAAATAGAGTTTTTGGGTGTCCATCAGCCCAAAGGTTCATAGTTTCACTGAGATGCAGCACATACCCTATTTCAAAATGGTCAATATTTCTGAACTGAACACTGACAGTACTAATCTTTGCACATTGTTGCTTAGCAAACAATTAAGTGAATGTCTGAGGGAAGAAAATTTTTCTTCCTCCTGACTGACTCCTTTTAACTACTCTCTTCTTCACTTTTTTCCTTTACCCATTGTAAATTGGAGACAGTCATGAAAGAAGAAAATAAAACACTATTAATCTACCAGTGAATCTCCAAGAACATAAGCAAGCTTTTTGTACCAGTTAAAGATACCCAATCGATTTTTAACAGGAAATATATAACAAAGAAGTCACTTAAAAATAATCTGATTTTACTTAATGTTTTGCAAGATTATGCATTGTGTATTTTTGCTGCACCGTTGGAAGATATTCTGTTCTTGAGTATTGCAGAGCAAACACTTTACTGACTGAACAGTCAACAGAAGACCATGGTCATAGTTCAACCAGACATAGTGACAACACCTGTACCCACAAACCCTGCCATCTTCTCCAAAACCATGTCACAGGAAGTTCAACTGCCTTGCCAAAATGATGCTTTTTATCAATAGCACAAGGTTCCTATAAAGCAAGATGTTTTATGTGTCATTCTTGCAATTTAACACAGAATATTTGCAAATCATTGCAATAGACACCTTTTGCAGAACAGTCTATCACCAAAAGAGTTAATCTGTGGTGACAACTTTAGTTTGAAGTTTTCATCTGGAGAAAGCACATCAAACTCTATGCAACCTTAGGAACACTGGAAATCAGATGAGGGATAGATTTGTTATTTGGGACTCAAACTAAATGTTTTGGGGTTGAAAATTATGCAGATCTTAAGATCATCGATTAGTGGTTGACTTCTGTCTCAGCATGTTTCTCTTCAGAACTTCTTTCTCATGGCTTCCTCAGACAGCCAGGCCAGAATGTTCTTTTACTAAAAATGATATATTACATGTCACTCTAAATATCCTAGTAAGAGCTTCTGTTGGAAGAATTTCCAGCAATATCTGCAGTTCTTCCGTCTTCTCAAAGTCATTAATTGCTCATGACTTTCCAGTTCTCAAAGTTCCCTAGAAAGTGTAATATCAGCACATCTTGACCATGAACTTGAACTGCATTGCAAGACAAGAAGGTAGATGGTTGTTTATCATTCTTTGAGTAACCTCAGAGTGTGAATTAGGGACTGAATTTCACATATCTGCTGCCTCTTCTGCTATCCTGGTATACAAAAATAAATTATTTATTGTAGTATTTAAAAAAATTAAAATTAAAACCACAAAGTAAAACAGAAGAGCAGTCCAGCTTGCAACTATTGGTTAAACATTGGTTCACTGCCAATAAGAAGAGGATGTTTTAAACAGACTTGGCAATTAGCTTTTCTACATCTAGAATTGAAAAATAGGTCAAACAGAGCAACTCCAGATTTCAGGCAGAAGAAACCTGCCATAAACAATTTTCTGTTGGGAAGAACAATTTTCCAGTGAAGTTCACAGCCTGTAATATAAGCTTCTATTGGTTCATTCTTTCATCCAAAAAGTGTTTATCTATATCAGACAAAGGAATAATTGATATCAAATAAACTAAGCAGTAAATTTCCTAGCTTATATACTACAAACTGAAATCTAAAGGCTCTAATGCTCAATGGGCCAACTTGAAAACAGCCATTCTGCCTAGGGAGACCTATTTGAAAATTCCCAAGGGAGTGTGGGGTGGGCTTTACTATCCTAGACTACTTTTATCATCTCCCTTTCCTGTGCAATTACCTCTCAGAAGAAATGCTGCAGATTCTGTGCTGGCTGAAAATGAAGTGTAAGAAAAAAAAATTCTTCTCTGAAGGGAAGAGAAAGTGTTGCTATAGCAAAAATCTATTCAAAAATGTTTCTTTCTGACAGTACTAGGGACAGATTCAGATTTGATTCTTGGACAAAGGAAAGTCTTTCTCTGAGCTATTATATCTTTTTACTTAAATCAATACGTTAACCAAAACAGTCACTTTGCTGCTTAATTTGCACCTCTCTCAAATTATCAATTCTTCTTTTCAATCAAGTTTTTGCTGTGATGAACCTTGTTTAAGAGCTTAAAAACATTTAGAGAAAATGTCTATTAGAGTTTCTTAAACCTTGATACTTCATAATTGTAAATCTCTTCACATCAAATGTTCCTTTCAGATGGATAATGTTCTGCCCGTGAGTACAAGTCTCTGCACTATTTTAACATTTGTGACACACGGTTTAAAAATTATTACACTCTTCATAACTGCAAAAGTCATATTTAATGAGACAATTTTGCTTGTATGTGTGCCTTATAGTATTTAGTGAAAGCAAGAAGAGGAAGAAAAAGACCTTACACACAACCAACACCCATGCTAATGACATATGTCAGTTAGTTAATGTTGGGTAACACGTGCTTGGGTGACGTGCTTTGGGTAGCAAAATGTCTCTTTTTCACTACAAACACCACTGAAGTTTTCACACTGAAATGCTTGGTATATTTGGTATGAATCATAAAAAAAGAATGCTACATTTACAGCACGTAACAGGACTTTCGTAAACTTCACAGTAAAAACACATTCACACGGCGTACTTCCTGTATGGAGCAACAATTTTCTGATAAACCCTTTTACAAAGGACTCTTGAGCACAAGCAATACAGAATATAAAATGCTTCTCACAGCATTTTATGAAGTTAGAGATATTTCTAAACTAAGCACTTATTTCCAGAGTGGCTTTGTCCCAAAAATCATTGCTTCATATTATTACTTTTTATCATGAAACTGAACCAAATTCAGGATATGCAATAGAGAGAGAACAACGTAACAATAGAGAGAGGCCAAGCATCTCACCACAAGGCTGTGTTTACAGAAGGCTAACAGACATGATTAAGAGGGTAAATTAATGAATGGTGTGAAAGCTTTCACATATAAGAGACTCTGATGAGTAAGTGCTTATTGCTTCTTTAAGGTCTGAAAATACATATGTAGCAAATTTGAAATAAATTTGCCAGTTGGCAGACTTGCAGCTTTAACTTTTTTATTTTAATATTTTTTACTTAATTTAGATTTAATTTACTTTAAATTTAACTCTTTAACTTTTTATAAAAAATCCATTTAGAAATGAAACCAACTGCATGTGGCTAGAAATAAAGTGGAATCAAAGTTTGAAAGGAACAAGCATATTAGCACCCCAACAATGTGCAGTATGTAAGTATTTAAAGCATAAAATTTGCAAGGACATCAAAGTAATTTGAACAACATCTATATGACTAATATGTCTTCCACTCTGAAGCCTGCTTAAAAATACTCTAATTTCACACTGAAAGGTCTCTAAGTCCTTTTGAACTCTCTTCAGAAACACTGAGCCAATACACATCATCAGTGTCTTGGCACACCATTTACTACCACATAGATGGATAGATAAATAGATAGATAGCTAGAGATATTTAAAAGTGTTAACTAAATATGTGAATAAAAGCATCTCTTGATCACATCGTATTCACATGCTAGTCAATAGTAAAGCCACGGTTTACATTAACATAATATTTCCAGAATACTTTTTGTACTTTCTCTGACCCGAAAATAACCCAAACTCTTACCTTTGCTTCTAAAGTATTTCCAGAGGCCTGCTGACTGTCTTTGATCTTCTCTAGCTTTACAAATATTGACAGTTATTTTCTCCTTATCTATCCAACCGAAGCAGAACTTAAAAACGCAAACACTAGCCTCTTCCATAGCATTTCTTCACAGATAGTGCTACAATGTCTTTGGGGACCAGCAGCATGTTCATTCTCATTACTCTGGCATACATATCCCCTGTGGTTGACCAAGGAAACCAGAAACTTTCCAGCTAGCCTCCCAGGGTGTAAACTGGATACAGAGTGGACAAGTCAGCAATGTCCAATATTGCAAAAGAAGGATAACAACCACACCTTTTAAAGGGGGGAAGAGGGCAGGGAATGGTGCGTTTTATGGGAATTGCACCCAGAAGTCTTCAGAGCAATTGTCTTAAAATGATTAAGAAAGCTAATGGAGTAGAATATGTATGGGGATTTCATCCTGCTTATCAGCGGAGACAGTATTGTAGCTTTGGGATTAAATCCTAATAATGCATAAATACACAGAGCACATTAACCAGGTATCTAATTATCACTAGCTAGAGAAAACTGCCTTTATGTAGAGTGACAAACATCCAAAAGCTGAATAGGATGGGTATTAATTTAGTGATCTGAAAGACAACGAGCAAGTTTAAAAGCTGCATGCCATAGCCATGTAGACATAGCATCTGTTTAACCTGAGTAACACAACAGTAAAAGCATGTGTGACAAGGTGAGAAAAATCAATTCTGTTAGGGTTAGACCTATTTTGAAGAAGTTATTGGACAACATCCAAGGATAGCAAGTTCACAGCTTCACACTTGTTTTCCTCATGGTACAAAACCAAGCATAACAACGATTCAGTAGACGCAGAGTTTCAAAGCAGGCTGATTAGAGGGGATAGAGAACAGCCCCTCTCTGAGCTGATAAGTTTGACTATGTGAGCCAGCAAAAGGGCTAGCAAGAAAAGCCAGAGAGGATGGAAGCTACTTGCTAGAATTCAGGTAACAGACTTATAAGAAAGCATGAAAAATACATAAGAGTCTTCTATCACTTGTTTGCAACTAAAGCCAGTAAGATACCTTCCCCATCATTAGCACTGATATATTTTTTTATAAGCCAAATTTCTTAAGTGGGTTTATCAAGCTGGTAGATACACCTAATCAGCTTTGAAACAACCTATTGATCCCAGGTTTCCAAGAGAAGCACTTTTAGCTCCCTCTGACATATGACTAAATATAGCCAAGGAAATCCTGACAAGGAATTATAGAACCTGTTACCTACCAGAAACTATCTGGCAAGAAAATCAAACATTAACAGACAGTTTTTAAAAAGTAATAAAAGAATGCATTTGACCTAACTATGCCCCTGTGCCAAGACCCCTAAAAAGAGCATTTTTCAAATATATGAATTTTTTTCTCATCTCCACCCAACCACCCCACCCATCTTAGCAGAGAAATCAATAATAATAAGAAGTCAGAAAACAGATATTGGCTAACACTGGCCACTGGCTTTTACTAGATAAGTTGGTTGTCTTCCTTCTTCCAAAGGAAGCAAAGCATATTGATCATATTATTGATTAAATGATCTTTCTAATCTCTTCTAGACTTAAAGTCTACATAGTTACAGAAAATTTAAAAACACCTTAAACTTATTTTAAATTTAAAAACACCTAAACACCAAAAAACTTAATGATTTCTTTGTAAAGCTGTTACTCAAAGATTATTCAGTGTAATATCCTATGAGTATATAATTTAATTTTTAATTCTTTCCCAGCTTTATGGCCATGTAAAAGAGGTAGCTAACTTATTAACTGACTCAGGAAATAAAGCACAAAGTGGAACACTAAATACTACATATTTTTATTTGTCTCCTTGTCTGCTCTATGCTATTCTTTCATGATGCTGGGAAAAGGAGATAAATGAGCTTGCACTTCAAGAGGAAGAAATGTATTTTTTTGCAAGTAATCCCAGAAACCAAGAAAAGTTTGAGATTATTTAGCAGTTT
The DNA here is from genome assembly GCF_035582795.1 of Mycteria americana. Taxonomy (NCBI): domain Eukaryota; kingdom Metazoa; phylum Chordata; class Aves; order Ciconiiformes; family Ciconiidae; genus Mycteria; species Mycteria americana. The sequence continues at coordinate 111,493,455 of NC_134366.1, read as the reverse complement.
GCTGAACAGATTAAGAAACTTCTGTTTTACAAAATGCACTAAGATTAAGCTGAATTAAAGATTCAAAAGCGTTCCTTCTCTTTAGTGCTTTTCTAAATAGGCTTCCTTGTGTTGATGTTAAGGCCATTTAGAAGCTAGCCAGTTCTCCTGTTGACAAGCATTTTATATCACTGGGACTGTGTCTCTAAACTCTCCTGTCAAAAAAAGGAAAAGAAATATTCTCAATGAATACCAAGCAGACATGATTTAACTCATAATTGGAAATGGTTACATTAAAGGAAAAGATGCCAAAACCATGCAACAGCACATTCACTGCAGTTTAGTAGTATTTACATTTTTCCGTCAAAGTTGGGTAGACAATATATCCTATTGCTCAATAAGGAGGGTTCCATTCAACCCCAAGTACACCCAGACAGCACTGGGTACAGTGTTGTTGCAGCCCTTTTTGGAAGCTGTAAAAGAGTTATGTGATGTAAACTGCAGCTCTGGGTTGCCACTCAGTATTCAGGGATGCTCATGTATTTCATGGGAGAGAAAAAAAAACCCACAAAAACCCAAAGTAACAGAACAAGAGAAAATCCTTTAATTTGGACATGTAAGTTAGTGCACATCCTAGATGAGAAGCAGAAAGGTGTTACCGTTTCAGCCGATTGCGACAGAGCAAGGAAAGAAATGCAAAGGACTAAGAGGAGTTTGCTGAGTCTAAGACAGCAGGAAGCCTATGGCCAAGTCTGCTATTATGGTTTTAAGGATCACAAACTTGGATTTCATTCAGAGATCCCTTCTTAATTTGTATCTATTTCAATTCTGTGGTTTTAACTAAGGCTCATTCACAGATTAATAAAGTACACAATAAACACTGCAAAAATGTCAGTTGTCCACCTTTTCACCTAAGATAGCTTCTCCTCATTCCCTCTTCCTTATTTGGTGACAGTAAGAAAATCTGCAAATAAGGATAAAGGAATCAGTTCAGAGAATGAAAACAATGTTGCTAACATTTTTTTTAGGAATAAATATTACTCTGAACCTCTCAACTCATCTTTCTCAGATGTTTAATGTTAAAACTACAGTTTAAGTAATATTGAATCGGATGTTAGAAAGCCATGCCAATCTGCAAAAGAAAATTAAAAAATAGATCTAAAGCAATTTTAGAGGCTTTGGATTCCAAGATTAGAAGTAAATCCTGATATATATGGAGGAAAAACAGAAGGATTATTTCTCAATAAAAATCAATCCCTGGCAAAAAAAAACCAACCCAAAGTTATGGCCACATTTTCTACATCTTCCTCTGAATATTTAACCTTTTCACATGAGAACCAATCAGAAACACAAAGGAAACTATTTTCAAGACCAAAGAAAAAAAAAAAAAAGAAACAAACAAGCAAACTAAACATACAAACATAGCTTCATTAAGGCTCAAATCCTTACATTTACATAGAAAGATTTCTAAAAAAAGAGCTAGATAAAACATTAAATAAGAGATTTAAATAGAAGGTAGGTTATGTACCCAAATTATGACTTGTGAAATCCATTCTTATAGTCTTCTCAGGATCAAGGGCAGATCAGTTCATTAAAAAACCAAACCAAACAAACAAAAAACCTGTATCAAACAGCAAGCAGAGGTAATTGTTTCCTATATGTATGATCATTGTGCTATACTTTGGGAACAAGTCACTTGCAGGGCAAGGCTTCTCACCCACCCTCTCTCCTTTTTCTCTAGGGGTAAGACAATTACCTGGAAACAGATGTTGTAACACAGGAACACAAGCAAACTACTCAAAGCACCATGTGCCCGACTGAAGCCCTGTGTTCCACCACTGCACATTGCTAGTCACAGAAAACAGCACAAACTGTTGAGCAGAATTCTGCAGGAGAGTATTTGCTTCTTATCACATTTTACTGTTCCCCTCAATGCAAAGTATAGTAAGACATCCTGACATACTAGCTTCTCAAAAATTTTTAAATGCCAAAAGAAAGACAGGATGGCAGCAGCAAGGAGCCAAGAACAGGGGAACAATTTGGGGAAGGGTCTTGTCCACCAGGAATTCCCTCATTGTCACTTTACCTCAGCCAGTGTGATTTTGGATGGCCTGATCAACAGCAGCAATATTAGGCTATCAGGCAAAAAGGTATTCTGCTTAACACGAGAAGAATCAAGACCCATAAATCCATTCAGATTTATGAAAATACTTTTCTTTCACCTGTATATTAGTCCAATAAATACCTTGTACTATTGTGTACAGTCAATAAGTCCATAATCAGCAGCATATTTTTCTGTATCTCAGGTAAATGCACCAAAGATTAAACTTGAAATAATTTTGGTTTGGTATCTTGATGCACTCTTTACCTAGATTCCTCTCATGAATGTCCCTCCCTCTTTGTACATTTTCCTCCTTTTGCCAAACACGTAGCAGTGTTCACAACAGATGCTCTTCAACTAATTAATAACAGAAATTCAATGACCTATCACTCATTAAAATGTTAATTAAAATTAAGAATAACTCAGGGTGTGTGTATGTGTGTGTATTTGATCAGCTGTACTGGAAGCAGCTAATTAACGCCAGTTATTAAAGTACATTAACTAAGGCTCTCCATATGCTTACCTTGACCTTTTTGACCAACAACGGACGCACGGGAAGCTCAGTGGTCAGCTTCGCAGCAGCTGTTAAAGGAGCAGCTGTCAAAATCCACTGATCATGTCATTCTGGGAAAGTTAACGAGTCTGCTCCACAAGAATGAAGCGTTGAAAAAGAGACTATGAGTAGGGACACAGTGCAGCACACGGCTTAAATTTGGAAGTTAGAGCTGTAACTTGCCAGCTGGTCCACCAGCCTCTCATGCCTTTGGATAGCTCCTCTATACTCTTGGCCTTACAACAAGTTAGGGATATGATCCTACTTCAGGAGAGACTGAAAGTTTCCCCAAAGACTTCATGTGTATTTAATCAAGGGGAAATTTTAATATAAATTACTATTGATGCAAAAAAAACAAATAAATCTGAAGTTGAACATGGAGTGGGAGAGTGAAAAAGAGATAATCAAACTTACCATCGTACCAGGCAGCCGTATCAACAGGTTGCCCCTCCCTGCTTGCAGGTATTGCCAGCACTTCACTTCTACTGGTGATGGTCTGTTGTGACTGCATGGACTCCTGGCTGTCTTTCAGCAAATGGTAAGGCACCTCAGACAAAAAGTGACTATTCTGTAAGACAGTCTTTTAGCTCAAGGTATACTTTGGGTATACACACTTTAGCTCAAGGTATACTTCGGGTATATTGAGGATTATCACAGATCTTTACATTTCTATTTAAGGCAGCAAAATAAATGTTTGTCTATATATATTAAAAAAAAAAAACACTAAAATCTTTCCTTTGTAAACAGGAAGCAAAATTATCAAGATTACTTCAGTAATCATGGGGTTGCTCTGCACAATATTTTACTTTGACACATTACCATGTCTCTCTCATTTTATGGAATGAGGTTCCAGTGTTAACCTAATTTTAACACAAACAAAGAATTTCTGTTGCCTAAATAACACCTTATAATCTTTCCCTGAGCCACAGCATTCCCCAGATGCATTGCTATTTCATTTACCGTGGAAAGCTATAGCACCATTACCCATATCACTTCAAATCAGTCTCCAAAAATCTCTCTGCTGCTACTATCAAAATACAGTTTTATTTTTCGAGAAATACAAACAAGGAATGGGAAATGAAGGTAAATTCCCTATTGAAGCATTATTCGCGCATAAGTCAGCAAATAAAAGGTAATTCCAGCATATGGGTAACATATGCTGCAAAAAGCATTCAACAATAAGGCCGTAGGTTCAGGATTATTTTAAACCTACATAAGTGGTGACAAATAGGAAAGTCCCACTGACCCACCTCTGCTTCTTCCTCAGCTTTATTCTCCATCCTCTGTGCCTTATACAGTTTGTAGGTCAGGTAAAATAACACATTCAGCTGACCAAAACCCAACATCTTTTTCTGTTCTGGTCAAACTGTTTCCTGTATTCCTTGATCTAATTCTCTATGCAACTTCTACAACAAGAAAAATGATAGAAATGGCAGAACTACCTTTTTGGATCCTGACCAAACTTAGATCTACTTTAAGCAATCAGAAGACTTCAGTCTTACAGCCTTTACAACATAAATCTTAGAAATGTTGGTAGTTTTTTTCCATCTGAATTAGTTTAAAACTTGTTTGTGTATGTTTACTGAGATTATGGTAAAACATACAATGCAGACATATTTCAAAAGATTGTGTGACCACCTACCTATTTACATTAGTTCAGGTAAATAAAATATAATTTGGCCCATGATGAGTCTAATTGACATTCTTTATAATTATATGTGAAATTACAGCTAAAAACAGTGGGAAGGAATATAGAGAAATATGCAGCTGAAAGATTTTAGGCAGTGAGATGTCCATCTGCGTAAATGTTTCTGCAGGGAATCCACAGCAGTGCTCGCTCTCTCTGAACACTTTAAGTGGAAGCAGAAAAAATGGCAGACACACCACAGATCATAATCTTCCAACACATTTATGAACTGAATCTGGAAAAGCTAAGGAGTCTTTTTATTGTTTCAATCTTAGATTCCATAAGCAGCGCTAAAAGGGAATTGTTCATATTAAAGCAAATTAGTCAAAGTTTGACATGAAAAATTTATTTAATTCTTTTTTTTCCTGCTTGTGAAAGATTCCCTAGGAAAGAAATGGAAAAGGAAAGGTTAAAAAAAAACAAACCCTCCCCCCAAAAAAACCAAAAACCGATAACAATAGAACTCAAGTAGGGAAACATCTTCTTAGATTTAACAGAAAACTGGTTTCCAAAGAAAAATTACAATCAATTGTAAAAATAGTGTAAAATAATTCATTAATATAAGACCTAGAAAGAAAGCACTATTTAGACAAACCTAGAATAAAAGTTCACTTGAACTTCTTTCTGAAAGTGCAAGTTAATAAAAAGTTTTTAATACCAGTCTAGCTTTGGCAGCAGTCAAATACTTTTCAGTATTTGACACATTTACGTCAAAAGAAAGTAAATTATTTTTGCTATTGGTTGGTCCATTCTTGTCAAAATCCAACTAACTTTCCATTTTTCTTCATTCTTGGAACATCATTCCTGCAGTTGTCACGGAAAGAGAGCTGGATGGAAAGAATGAGGTTACTGGAGTACAAAGCACAGCTTTAAAAAGAAAAAAAAAAAGACCACACACACAGAAGTTTAAACTTTTAGATATTCACAAAAAGTTACATAACACTGTAAAAAGTAATTGCCTTCACAAAAAACAATTAGGAGTTTTGACTGATATCTCTACTAAAATAAATTAATGATTAAAAGAATGATTAAAAGAAGAACATAAACTAAGGATGAATCAAAACCAATGGGAATTTTCTTGACCTGCCAGAACTGGATTTTTCTATTGCCTAATAAATCTTCCTGTCTCTTGAGTTGGCCAAGAGAACTATGTCAGGAAAAAAATGGACCCATTTGTTCTTTTACTCACTTCAAATAGAGCTACCAGTCCCTCCATTAAAAAGTTGCTAGAAGATAATACTCTATTAGTACAGCTATAGCCAATTCTGTGAATGGAGACACAGTAAGATTTAATCCTAAAAACTGACATGTAACTGGAGTCTCCTGCAGACAAATTATTAATAAAAGCATGCACTAAATGTGCTATTACTGAATGTGCACTACTACCAAAAATAGCTAAATACTTGCCATACTCCAAGTCAGTTCTTTGGTAGCACAAAAGACAGAGGATAAAGGAAGCTATTTTCAGCTTGTACTAGATGCTCCTTCAGCAGTTTCCACAAGCACTTATTCAGAACACATTAGCCACTGTAAATACATATACAGGAAAAGAGGACTTTACTTCTTCGTTACTATGAACTAAATTGCTTTCACAAACAGTTAAAAATAATGAGAAATAGTTTTCATTAAAAATATACTCATTCCACAAACCATAAGCCTTGTGCTTCTGACTGAGGCAAACCAACAAAGTACTTTGGACTTCTCTAAAATTCCCCTCCCCATTGACAATGTTGCTTTGAAACATATCTAAGATATGCTGTTTCTTCTCTTGTACAACTTAGAGGTAGAAACAACCAAAATTTTATGATATGAAAAACAGTGATAAGAATATGAAGATAATTCTGTAGAGAGCAATTATCAAAAATAATGTTGGCACATGCTACACAAATTTTAAATAATTTGTATGACTCATGTTTAGGCCAAATAGTTCCTTTAATTTCCTATATACTTTGGTCACAGCATTATTATCTGATATAATCCATCATGGAACAGTGACCTTACTCTGAAAATGCAATACTAAAAGGAAAGCAAGAAGTTACTACATTCAGCAACTCAGAGCAGTGAAGTGGCTAGTTTCTATAAGATGATAATACTACATAGCAAGATATTTTTCTCGGCTTTTTGCAGGAAATAGCAGAGGTGGAATCCTATATTTTGGACACATAGCAATACTCTGTTTATGGAATAACAAGTAAGAAGCAAAAGAGAACTTCAAAAGAAGTGGATGGATGTTTGGAAGAAAGTATTCTGGTATCTGATAGCAGGCGCAGTATGAGTCAGCCGTGTGCCCTGGCAGCAAAGAGGGCAAACCACATCCTGGGTGCATCAAACAGTATAACCAGCCGGTCAGAAGAGGTGATTATCCCGCTGTATTCAGCATGAGTACTGTGTGCAGTTCTGGGCCCCACAATTTAACAAGGATGTGAAAGTCCTTGAATGCATCCAGAGGAGGGCAACAAAAATGGTGACAAGGCTGGAAGGCATGTCCTCTGAGAAGCGGCTAAGGACTTTGGGTTTCTCTAGTTTGGAGAAAAGGAGGCCGAGGGGCGACCTCATTGCTCTCTACAGCTGCCTGAGGATGTGTGAGAATGGTTCAAAGCTTCATCAGAGGAGGTTCAGACTTGACAGTAGGAAACAGTTCTTCACCAAGGGCGTGGTCAAAAACTGGAACAGGCTTCCTAGGGAGGTGGTCAATGCCCGAAGCCTGTCAGTGTTTAAGAGGCATTTGGACAATGCCCCTAACAACATGCTTTAACTTTTGGTCGGCCCCGAAATGGTCAGGTAGTTGGAGTAGATGATTGTCATAGATCCCTTCCAACTGAGCTATTCTCTTCTATTCTATTCTAAAATCTGGCAGCACTGATTAATAAGAGTCCAAATAAAGGATGACATACGAATAAGCTTTTGCACCTCAGCAGCAGAAACTGGATACTCTCTTAGTATGGAATCTGCATGAGTGGCTGGAAGGTAAGTTCCATCAGCTACGTTTAAAAACTCTGATATCTCATTGTGAAGACAAAAATATGCTTTGTCAAGTCTGTGGATGACACCAAACTAGGGGAGCAGTCTATACACTGGAGGTCAGCGTCGTTATTCAGAGAGACACTGATAAACTGGAAGTACAGGCCCATAAAAACCTCACAGAGTTCAACAAATCCCTGCACTTGGGATGGAATAACCCCAAGCAACAGTACAACGTGGGTGGTGACTAGGCAGTAGCTCTGAGGAGAAAGGGGGAGGGGGGGGGGGGAAGAGAGAGAAAAAAAGTGGGGGTCTCAGTGGACAACACCACATCTTCAGCCTTTTGGCCATGAAGGCTAACTGCATACTGGGCTACACTACCAAGAATATAGCCAGCTAGTCAAAAGAGTTACTATTTTCCTCCTCATAGCAATTCTGCAGCCACATCTGGAGTAGTCTGGCAGATGCTTAGGAGGCTGGTGCATATGACTATATGGCAAGATTAGGGAGCTGGATTTCCTGCCCTCAAGGAGAGAAGACTGAGTGGGGAAACAGTTGTGGCCTTCAGCTACCTGATTGGTTATTAGAGGGTTAGCTTCTTATAATTCATGATCAGACACACACAATAGGACAAGATGTGATGAATATGCATTACAGTAAGGAAAATTTCAACTAGGTATACGGCACACAAATTTTAGAATATAATAGAGTATTTCAGTTGGAAGGGACTTGCAGTGATCATCTAGTCCAACTGCCTGACCCATCTATCACGTTTCTGCTAAAATTGTTGGGATTACTACTGTCCATTCAAGGGTTTGAGTTTTTTCCATATTTTTTTTAAATCTGTGTGTTGGATTATGAATTATTATGCCACAGGTGCAATAGACTACATTTTTCCATGTTGAATCTCATTGGTTTCCTGCCCATACTTCAGATCTCTCAAGAGTCCCGTTAGTTCTGTTCCCATCACTGTTTATCTTGGCATTTTCTGTTTAATATAAATGCCAAATTTAATTACTTATTTCATGCCACCTTCTAAATTGTTAGCAAGATTTTTTTTTTTTTAATTTAGAAACAACTCTTCCCATGGAAGAAACTACTTTGCTTTTTAAACATACTAGCAACATTATTTTAAGTGACTTTGTAGTATATGGACTTTTTTAGCAGCCCAGAACTTGGTGGCATCATACACAGAGTTGGATTCAAGCCCTTTCCCCAGAACTTTGCATTTAATTCTGTCATACTAGACTGAAATAGTACATGCCTAACCTGGGATCTTCTTCAAGAGCCCAAACATCCCCACAGTAGGATTCCACTTGTGACCTTTTGCCTAAAAGACATACCTTGTTTCAGAGTTTCTCACCAGTATTTTAAATCAGAATCCCTTCACGCTGAGTCAGAACAGCTTCCAATAACTGCCTCATACCTGGCTGGCCAGAAGCTCCCAGCCCCCCCCCCCTACTCACAATTGATATAGCTGATCTATTTCTGAGCCTTTAAAAAAATCACTGGATCCCCAATCAGGCTGGATCTCTTTCCCCTAAAAGGGCCAGCAATTTCATAACAAACTTGAAACCATCTTAAACAGGCTAAAGGAAACAGAAACTTAACAGTTCAGACCTGTATCATTTTATTTGGCACACCAAATTATTATACATCTATTACCCTAAATTAAATGCAATAAGATAGAATACAAAATGACTGAAGCACTCCACAGTAAACTGCAACACAACATGACATGATGGTGAGAACCATTTTTTCACAAAAATAATGTTTGGAGAGATATAAACAGTCTCCTAGCTGCAAAGGTTTCAATTTTGTTACCTACTGCTGTTTTCTGAGCATGATAAATAGCTTGTTGTTCACAGGATTGAGATATAATTCCACTTCCCATGGCAAAATGCAGGCATTCTTATCCTTCTAGCATATATCTGGCCTCCACACATTGCTGTTTTCAATATCCACTAAATCCTAAGAGGTCTGAGCTAAGAGCATGCTACGAACAAACAGATACGATTCTTTCCCAAAGGGACAATCAAGGAAATGATTGCAAAGTATCTTCAGTTCCAGTGACTTGCTGTATGCTAACAACCCTTTAATTCCCTCTCACACCGCCTTGCTTTCAATACCATATTAAGATCTTTCATTTGGATCAGTTAAAGAAATTCAGCAGAGGCGATCTATTAAAACAGAACAGAGAAGGACACCTAGCTAGAGGAAAAGCAAGATTTTCCTTTGCTTTTCTTTATAAAGGAAATGAACTATTCTCAAAACAAACAAGCCATTAAAAATGCAGGGTAGAAAAGTGTAATTATTCATTAAGATCTTCATCACATGTTCAAGATTTTCACTGAATATTGAGTTCTATAACTGAAACTAATGCAAGAAGTATCCAGTGGTGACAATATAACTTCAAAACAAATAGGAGATAAGCAAATGAAATCCTTCTAAACATTATCAGAAGCTGAAAAGTTGAATTGATTTAATTAGTCTGATGGAGTATCAGAAGTAGAGAAAGGAACAATACCAAAAAACCTGCCTGCCTTGTAACAGCTCTTTCATGCTTTCTAATCAGGAACTGATCCCTAGCTACAAATCATAGACTACCACATCAGGGCTCAAGAACAGCACACAAAGTACCTAAAACGAAGCCTAACCAGAGTTTGCCTGTATAAATCTGAGAAAATTACGCTCCCTCTCATCCCATGTGTCTAAGAGATCTTCTGAAGCTGCTTTCTTTCCTGATAAAGGGTCACTCAGAAAGCCACTAGTGTCTCTTCCTGGAAGTGCTGCCACCTTGCCACTGTTTGCTCCCCAGCCACTGCCATGAGGAATTCACAAACTATGTGACAGCACTGCAAAATTCCCTCTCTGCACAGACGCTAAGAGTGGGCTCAACAGCTCTGTGTTCGACAGCATCAACCACTTTTATCCACAAGACCAAAAGGGAGAGGAGTCTTTTTCCCAAATGCCCAGAAATCTAAGCAGTTGCTCAGAGTGCAGCTTCTGTGCCAATCTCAGCTTTGAAAGAAGAGTATAAGTCACATCTTTCATTTGCAAGATGAAGCCATAACAATTCGGCTTTATTCCAAAGCATTTGCTTTCTCACAGATTTGTTTGCATCTATAATGAAAATCCGGCTTCTTTTTTGGCACAGCCAAAGGAATTGGGAAGATAACTAATTTGGATAAAAACTAACAAAACCTTCTTGTCCTTTCTGAAAAAAAAACCCCAATAACTAAACATGTCAAGGGAAAGCAGGAAAACTCATAACAAAAACAGTCTGTTTATTGAAATAATTTCATTCTAGTCTACTAAACTTCAACTACATACATAATAAAAATCAGCACTGTTACAAAAGTCACCAGCACAATGTAAATCACAGCACGGCTGGCTGCAAAGGCCAGTGTGGACTGTGCTTAAGCTCTTTTGGTGTCTCATTAAAACCCACTTTCCAAATATAATAAATTTTTCATCAACAAGCTAGCCTTGTAGCATTAATTCAAACATTACAAATCATGAAAGTTAAAAGCAGTGGTATAAGAGCATACTACTGATTTGGGGCTTCAGTTTGTTTTTCTTTCTCTTTTTAAAACTAAAGGCCACTTGCAGTATTCATATTCAGCGTTTGTACAGCAGAGAGAGAAGGCACATATGAGAGCTACCCTAAGCTGGGATTTTTCTTTGAGCCATTTACTAGGGTGGCCTTGTTCAGTACATGCAACTGAAGGCTGACACGCTTTATAATTTGTAAAACAAACTCTTAAATCACAATCATATCTGAGATGTTACATTGAATCCTGGCAGTTTATACATAAATGTCTTATAGAGCTGTATAACATGGACTTGCAACCAACAGTGAAATGAATTATTCCTGCACTCAGCACAAGAGAAAAAAAATTATACCCATTGACATTCATTCCCACAGCTCCATAAATCACAGCATTTTTGAATATTCATATTTTTTCTAAAGTTAATCCTGTTATCAAGCAACACTTTTTGGTTGGCTAGTTTGCTAGTGCAAAATATTGCAAGAAAACTCAAGGAATTATTTTTAATATAAAGCACAAATTAAAACAAAGCTGGGGCAAGGGATAAGAGAGAGTCCAAAAAAAAAAAGGAGTTCTGTGGATTTTGCAGACATCCACTCAGGGAGTATAGTGTTGCTAGGCTCAGAGAAAACTATTTCTGATTATTTCAAAAAAGTATTTTGCCATGCAGTAGTTTGAGTTTACCCAGTATACAGTATATGAGAAGGATCCTTCCCTCTAGCACTCATCCTATTTTTAGAGTATTACTAAATTTTGCCCTTGCATGATCCATGCATCTTAGTAGGGCCCCCTAAGGAATTAGGCAGATAATGGAAATAAGCAGACAACTCCTAATAAGAATACACCAGGAGATGTGGGAGTAGGAACCCCGAGAAAACGGTTCAGGTTGTGTAGGAAGGCTACCATTTTTCTCTCAGTCTCTTCTTTTGCAGAAACCCACCTGTGACAGGCCACCTCCTCCTCCTCTCCCACACCTGCCAGACAGGAAGGAGGCAAAGAACACAGCGCTGCTGTAAGTGCCATTAACGCCACTGCTTCAGCAGATGCAGATCCGTGTGTTCACATTACTTAGTTTACCTACTGCAACACAGCATCAGGAAGAACCAATAACTTTGGATTCTTGTAAGCCATTTCCAGACAGTGAAATGAGAAGACTAAATTAAGGATGCTCAAAGGAAAAAGTGCCTTAGTAGATAAGTATGTTGGAAAAATGCCTTCTAAAGCTTGTACATGGCCTACTACGCTCTCAATAGCATTTTTCCTAATCTATAAAAATTATAATCTATTAAAAAATCTATAAAAAACTCTTCCTTGCTCTAAAATGAATGTAGAAATGGAGCTCACTGCTTTTCTCTTGTATTTTTCTCTGTATTTTTCAGAATACAGTTTGCAATAGATTCCAAGAATAAGCCAATTTGAGAAGATAAACCAGGAGAAAAAAATAACTGTGCAAGAAAACATGAATAGTTTTATGCTGGTGTAACTCCCTGAACTGACTTATTATGGGATCAGACAAGAATCTGTATTTGCACAATGGCTGCAGTAGGAGAGCAGTAAGCTAAGTCCACCTCCTTCACAAGTCACAAGGAGTCTCATTGCCTTGACTGTGTCACAAAACCACAACCTCCAGCCACATCTTCTCTAAGTAGGGTATGGAAGCTGGGAAGGAAGCACATGAGCCATTTCCCCACACAAAAAAAAGTACAGAGAAGATGGGGGCTGGTGTCCCATAAGACTTGCCCTAATCAAGCTGTGTTCAGACCTGAGAGCTCAAAAGCATTTCTAGGTTCACCAGCCTACAAGTAACAACAGCAAAAGTAACTCTTTATCCTCTCTGTGTCTGACAACAAATCTCAGCTTTACATCAGGAACCTCGCTAGCCTGTAGAATTTGCAATAGCTTAATTTAAAAAAAAAAAAAAAAGTACTCTTTAAAATGTAATCAATTGTGGAAATAACAATATCTACATCTTAATATAGACTTTTCATCTGTAAATACTATCTTTAGTAGGTAACTTACACATCGATACATAATGCCCTAATAAATTAAAAAAAAAAAAAAAAGACATAGACTGGACAAGTGACTTTCTGGGGACCCTTCAGCAAATCTCTCAGTGGCTTAGATGAAGCTTCAGGTGCACATCTACCAGTGCCAGTCCAGAGCTTTATCAAGAAAGCACATTTGCTTAGTGAGAGAAAATTAAGACTGACATCAAGTAACATGCTCCTTAGGCCTAAATCACAACAGTATTGGTGAAGGCTGAAGAATTTCATATTTTCCAGTTTCTTCTCTGGCATTACCTATTCTCTTTGTATTTGATTTCCCTTGTCCAGATAATCAGCAGATTTTTTACACTAAGCCCTCACAAGAAGCAGCTTTCTTACTGCTCCTGTAGCTTTATTACTGCACAGCGGTCATCAGTAAAAGAATTACTTCTCTCTCTGATGACCCAGGGTGCTAACATGAGGCAAAAGTATGACTACCATTACAACAGGCAAACTATTTACATACAGAGAGAGGGGAGCAGGGAGAGAGAGAGAGGGAGAGAGGGACATAGATCATCAGGACCTTGTTGACTTGGTTTCACAAATGCTGGTAATTACAACAACAATCACTAAAATTCTCCAAGGAACTAAGCAGAACTTGTACATTATTGTACTTCTTATAAAGCAATGCTTTTTGCACCTACTCCCATTAATGCTATCATCCAAGTAAATCTTCCTGATGAAATAAAATGATCCTCTTCCTTTGCCTCCAGTGAAAGAAAACAGAAAATAAGTGGTACTTGTTCCCATTAGAGTAAGTGCAAAGGGATTACTTTACTACTATTAGTAGAACTGTACTGTGTTCTACCTGTCTTTTTGTTTCTAACACAAAGTCTTCTGTAGCTTTTCAAGAGTAATTTTTATTTCAAAAACTGAAGGAATAACTACCTCATAAAACATTTTTCTCTAGTACCTTCAATTGAACAACTGGCATCCCCTAGCTATCAAAAATATTCAAGCAAACATTGAATGTTTTCTTTCCCATTCTCAGAGAAGTAACAGGAAAACAAAAGATAAATTTAAGAAATAATTCTTAACAGAAATAGCATTTAGGATACTCATCTCTCTCATTTTTCTTTACCACAAAAACATTTACTACACAAAAGCTTAACCTGACTTAAACTTGCTTTCCATGCTTTTGCAATGAAAATCCAGAATGTGCAAACAGAAACTTACTTATTGCAGAAAAATACATTTTTTGCCAATTTTTTTGAAGACAAAGATTTAATCACATCATCTATTACAGATCTTCCTACAGTGTCATTCACCAGTGACTGCTACGATCTCTGAACTTCGAATTAACAGTCTGTATACAAGATAGCTTTCTTGCTTTATGAGGCCATGCTTCTCACCTGTCATTCAAAGGAACCCCCTGTAAAGCGACTTTCCACTTTAATTGGATTAGCCTGCAAAAATATCGCTCAGCACATCCTTTTTATCCTTCCCGTTTCACCAGCAAATTCAAAACTAAGTAGATTCATTTTAAAGAGGAAACATCTCACAAAGATCTACAGGCTAAGAAAACAAGTGACCCAGTGGCCCAATATAAGGAGTCAGTAACAATGTAGACATTGCCACTGAAAGACTGCATTAACTGAATTATTTTCCCTTGTATTTACTGAATACAGAGATTGATATATCCCACAGATGCATATTCCTAGGGAAAATGTGAAATGTCAAGGCTTTGCCACTTCACCAGAGCAGATAATTAAGTAATTAGAACAATTAAACGTTGACAGAGCACCAGCGACCCCCAGGTGAATTACAGCCCTGAATTATGAAAGCATTAGCAGGGGAAGAGGGAAGACTTTGGCACATGTGTAGGACAGATTAAATGCAGTTGTAGGATTTGTTCTGCAATTTATGCACTTATCTTCCAGATGTGCTCAGCAGTCCACAACTTTTATTGTCAAACTCCTTATTTAGATGCCAGGGGGAACTCATCTAGGTACATGTTCTCTCTGAAAAGCCAGTGAATTAGAAAGCAAGGAGTATATAGTCATCCATACTCTCACCCTTTTACACCACATGAAAGGGCTGAAATGGTGTAAGAGTCCCTAAAAAATCTGTGTCCATCCGAGCGAAATATTTCCCTCCGCGCAAGCACCTGGGAAAGCTGACGTTCAAGGAGCCCTTTGCAAGAAACTTAAATTAGGGCATCAATGGCTAAATTATGCCGGAGGCTTTTAATCTCTGTCACGTCCTGTGTTGAGGACTGTCTGCACTTCAGGAACTGCTCTGACTGTGTTCACGCAGAAATACCCTATTTGCTAAGTAAGGAACATGACCAGTATAGTCGTCACAGCATGGAGTTCAGGATAAGCTTCCTCTCTTATTATCAGAGCAGGCTTGCTTTACGTAGTTTTTTTGGGGCGGGGGGTTGGGTTTACAACACATTGGACTGCCTGCTGCGATGAACTAGCTCCAGGTAGAACAAGCTGGCCCTGGGGAATGGATGCATTATCTGGATGGACAGCAGGGACAGCAGCACAGACAAAGCCTCAGAGTACAGCAGAGATTGGTAACACATGTAATTCCCAGCAACTGTCAGCTGTGAAGACTGCGACTACCAGATTTGTTGCAAGTGAGAGCGTGTGAACATGTTATAGGCTGCAATCCTTTCTAAGTGGAAAGTTGTTTTAAAAATGAAGAGAGAGCAGGGAAAATGTTATGAGAGAGATCTATGGATACTCACCAAAAAGTCAATACAAAAAAGGTCACATACGGGAGATTCCACACTTATTTCTTGAAGGTACATTTCATGTTCTCTGTTCTGAAATTGTTAATGACACTTCATTTCATTGCCTTTACAAAATGGGAAGAAAGACCCTAGAGAAAAGAAGATTAAAGACTATTAACTATTTGTTTCTAAAATTAATTAAACAATTTTCATAATAAAAATATAGTAAGAAGACAATTTGTGAAATAATTGAAATATGAAATGTGCTATTTAAAACCTAATTATAATCTCTGACATGAAATTATATAAAATCCATACTTTAAAGTGGGGATTTATTTAAATGTGAATTCTTAGAACTTTACAGCTTCAAACCAAATCATATATTGATATGATTTAACATAAATTACTTCATTTAAAAAAAACCCTGAATTAGCTGATGACACAAAATGGGTAGAAAGTATCAAAGATTATAGGGTAAGGAACAAACCTCTCAGAATGGTTTCTGTATTTTAACCATGTGGGTGGATAAGTAGCTCTCAGAGTTCAGAGTAGAGAACAGAGTAGTGTTGATGTAATGAACAGAAGTAGGTGGATGGTTCCAGTTCGAATTGGAACATCTCCCACTTCGTCAAGGCTGCTGAAAATGATTCATTCTATGCTACATCATTTTACATGCCATGGCCATTCAGTAGGTTTTCCCTCCTACTTGTCAAATCCATGCACATATTCAGAGGAGGTGGCAAAGAAAATGCTCCTCCAATTATGCTCCAACAACCTTTGCTTTCATTAAAAAAAAAAATTAAAAAAAACAAAACAAAAACTAAAAAAACCCCACCAAATAAACAATAAGTTTGGAAACAAGGAAGAATGGGGACACTTAAGCCTAAATGAAAGTCATACAAATAGAGGGTAAAATACAAAACTAAAATACAAAATGTACAACTGGGAAAAATAGAGGGAATGGGGAAAAAAGTTCAAAGAAGAAAATTCTGAAAAGCAGTATTGCGGAGAACACTTATCTTGTGTTTATATATCAGGCCTTAATTAATATCTAGGTTATATAGCTGCATCAATACTCTAGTGAAAGTTCCTCTAGAGGTTTCCACTGCAGAAGAGACCAGCATCTATTCCTCAGGAACAGCTAGAAGAAATAAAAAAACAACCACCCTCCACCACTACCCCCCAGAATCTATGCAGCTCCTGAAAAGACAAGTTTTCTCACTGTAAAACAGCACTAAATCAATTAATGACATTATTTGGTTTAGTAAAGAGCCTAGAAAGAGTATTCAAATAGTCATACTACTACTTTATGAACAATAACATTAATGCTTCAACACAGATCATTAGTTTAAAAGGAAGTAGTAAATAGATGGAAAGCAAAAACTGGTAATTCATAGCTCTATGAAAGAAACCTTTCTGAACTTGCAATGAGCACTGACAGCACTGAAGTATAACCCAGTTACAACTGAACTGACCATATTTTGCCTCTCATTATACTTAAACACATACCAAAATCGATTTTCACTGAACAAGGAACGTAAACATATGTTTAATTCTGAGCACGTGCTCTGCCAAAGGCAGCAGAACTAAAGCCCATATCCTGTGTAGTAAAGGAGGTTAAGTAGAGTTAAGTGCTTTTTTAGATCATTACCTTCGAGCATGCATATCTGTTGAATGACTTATGAATATAAGAGTTTGATTACTACTTTTCAGATCCACCCTGTATTGCTAACAAAGTTATCTTAAGTTTGATGCATAAGGCTAGTGATGCTTTCTTTTGGAATAATTGCAAAAATTAATTTTCAGAAAAGTGTGTCCATTAATATTTTGCTGGCTTAAAAACTAATCAGAAGAATAGAATACATACACTTTTTAATTGGAGCTGAGAACCAATAGTATGGCTAATGGCTATAGAGAATGCCCAGTGATAGTGGGAAATTAAATGGAAACCTAGGGATTTAATCCAGTCCATTTGGCAGACACTGCATAGAATGATGCATTGCGTACGGGGACTAGGTGAATGAACAGGAGCACTCTGAACTTCTGGCCACTTAATGAGAGACACAAAAATCTGACTCATAATTCATAGGTAAGTCTTTACACACCACGACTATCAAAGAATCAGTTCCAAGAATTGGCACCTGAATTTGGGCGGGGCAGGGGTGTAAGGGAGCAGACACAGAAACAGAAAGATATAGAAAGAGAGAGAGAGAGAGAGACAGAAGAAATTAAGATAGTAAATAAAGCAATAAAGTTCAACTACAAATATGATCGCCAACACTGAAAGTTATAAAGAAGAGATTAATCTACCAGTTCAAAATTTAAGCAGACACCGTTCCCTGAATTTGCAGCTTTGAGAAAACTGGAGTGGCTAAAGATTAGCAGCAATCATTACAGTCTTCTAACAGAAAGCAAGTTTTCTATTTGTCATAGCTTTCTATGTCGAATAATGTAATGACTATGTAAAGTCATGTCATTAGTTCTTGGACTAAAATTTAGTGGTAGTACGTTGAGTCCTTTACAATAAAAAAAATACCAGCAATGCAATAAATGTGCAGTAATATGTATTTCCTCTTTGTTATAATCCCACTAAACTAAATAGCAGAAAAACAACACATGCACTATTTTAATGGCCAGATAGACCAAAAGAACATTTGTGGGTTTGCTTTCATCCTCTTTACCCAATACTGTTAATGCACACGAGTTACTCCTTAGTGTTTTATAAATCAAAATGTAGCCTCTCTTTCTGTGCATGCGTATGATTGTAGTGTATAATTTTCTCATTTGTAGACCCCTCACACCTGCTGCAGCCAATAAAATTCAAATCATCAGGCCAATTTTATAGGTGGGTCTAAATTTAGTTACCAAATACGAGATAAAAAAAATCACACTCTTAATCTAAAACATGTGGTTTCTACATCACTTCAGATAGTGAAACAGATAGAAATATAAGCAACGAAGCAATATTTGGTCACTTAAGCAAGCTTCAGGTCAAGAGAACCTGGTTCTTACGGGTGACTTCAACTACCCAGACATTTGTTGGAAGAACAATACAGCAGCTCACATGATGTTCAACATCAAGTTCCTGCAATGCGTAGAGGACTGCTTCCTCATACAACTGTTAGATGTGCCAACCAGGAATGAGGCACTGCTGGACTTGCTACTCACAAGCCAAGAAATCCTGCTTTGCAATACCTCCATTAGTGACAGCCTTGGCTGTAGTGATCGCAATATTGTGGAGTTTGGGATCCTGCTGAGCATGCTGAAGGTTAGCTCTAAGACAAAGGTTTTAGATTTTAGAAGAGCAAATTTCAGCTTGCTTGGAGCTCAGTTGGGAGGGATTCCGTGGGAAGCTTCCATGGAGGATGAAGGAGCTAGCAAGTACTGGGAGTTTTTCAAGAACACTCCCCTGGAAGCACAAAAACACTTCATCCCCTTTAAAGGTAAAGGAAGTTGGCGGAGCAAGAGACCCCCTTGGCTTCACTGCGAGCTTCTGAGTCTGCTCAAAACCAAGAGAAGCGTACCAGAGATGGAAAAGCGGATGAATACCCATTGAGAACTACAAGGGCATTGCCAGGGCATGCAGAGATGCAGTTAGAAAAGCAAAAATTCAGCTCAGATTGAAATTGGCCAAAGCTGTCAAAAACTACAAGAAAAGGTTCTTCAGGTACATAAACAACAAGCAGAAACAGAAGGAAAATATTGGCCTGCTGTTAAACAGGAGAGGTGAATTAGTCACCAACAAAGCTGAAGAGGCAGAGATTCTCGACACTTTCTTCACCTCTGACTTTACCAGCACTGTTGGGCCACAGACCTTAGGAACAAAACTCCAGGTTGACGCAAACGCAGACCCACCATCAGTAAAGGAAGAGTTGGTATGTGAACTATTACCGGAGCTTGACCCCTACAAATCAATGGGCCCTGACAACATTCACCTGAGGGTGTTAAGAGAGTTGGCTGGCGTCATTGCGAGGCTGCTCTCCACAATCTTCGAGAAGCTGTGGAGACTGGGGCATGTCCCAGAAGACTGGAAGAAGGCTAATGTCACCCCCATCTACAGGAAGGGTCTAAAGGAGGATCCAGGAAATTATAGGCCCATTAGTTTTACTTCAGTCCCTGGGAAAGGTATGGAACGAATCCACCTGGGGGCTGTCACAAGTCAAATGAAGCACATGATTGGGAAAAGCCAGCACGGATTCACCAAGGACAAATCGCGCTTGGCAAACCTGATCGCTTTCTACAACAAAGTAACCTGCTTAGTTGATGTGGGGTGAGCAGTAGACATCACCTACCTAGATTTCTGCAAGGCTTTCGATATGGTTTCCCTCAGCCTCCTCCTAGAGAAACTGATGTGTTACGGTCTTGTCATGGTTTAAATCCAGTCAGCAACTGAGCACCACACAGCCGCTCGTTCACCC
Source organism: Mycteria americana (assembly GCF_035582795.1). NCBI lineage: Eukaryota > Metazoa > Chordata > Aves > Ciconiiformes > Ciconiidae > Mycteria > Mycteria americana. The sequence goes on along the minus strand of NC_134366.1, from coordinate 111,473,480 downwards.
TCCCTCCCTGCCCCTGGTGGGATGGGGGAGAGAATTGCAAAAAAAGTAAAACCCATGGGCTGAAATAAGGACAGTTTAATAGGACAGCAGAGGAAGATAAAATAATAATAATGTTAAAAGAATGTACGAAAGTGATGTACAATGCAATTGCTCACCACCCACTGACAGATGCCCAGCCCGTCCCTGAGCAGTGATCACTGCTCCCTGGCCAACTCCCCCCAGTTTCTATACTGAGCATGGCACCATATGGTATGGAATAGCCCTTTGGCCAGTTGGGGTCAGCTGTCCTGGCTGTGCCCCCTCCCAGCTTCTTGTGCACCTGGCAGAGCATGGGAAGCTGAAAAGTCCTTGACTGGTGTAAACACCACTTAGCAACAACTGAAACATCAGTGTGTTATCAACATTATTCTCATCCTAAATCCAAAACACAGCACTATACCAGCTACTAGGAAGAAAATTAACTCTATCCCAGCTGAAACCAGGACAGATCTATAAAAGTGGTCTGTGTGGTACGTGGGCAACTGACTGACAGGCCGCACCCAGAGGGTGGTGGTAAATAGCTCCTTTTCAAACTGGCAACCTGTCACAAGTGGGGTCCCCCAGGGATCAATATCAGGCCCAACGCTGTTTAATATCTTCATAAGTGATCTGGATGATGGGATCAAGTGTAGCCTGGTGAATTTTGCCGATGATATCAAACTGAGTGGGGAAGTAGACACTTCAGAAGGGAGAGCCACCCTGGAGGAAGACCCAGATAGGCTGGAAGAGTGGGCTAACAAGAACCTCATGAAGTTCAACAAAGACAAATATAAGATCTGGCACCTGGGAAAACATAATCCAGGAGTGCAGCACAGGCTAGGACCTACCAAGCTGGGGAGCAGCTCTGCAGAAAGGGCCCTGGGGGACCTGGTGGACAAGCTCAAGATGAGTGAACAGTGTGCTGCTGCAGCAAAGAAAGCCAACAGGATGCTGGGTCGCATCAACAAGGGCACACCAGCAGAGATAAAAAAGTTATTATCCCATTCTATTTAGTACTTGTCAGGCCACACCTGGAATACTGTGCTCAGTTTTGGTCCCCGCTATACAAAAAAGATGTGGACAGGCTGGAGAGGGTCCAGAGAAAGGCCACAAAGATGGTCAAAGGACTGGGAAGCCTCCCATATGAGGAAACGCTGAGAGAACTGGGTTTGTTCAGCCTTGAGAAAAGAAGGCTTAGGGGAGACCTTATCACCATGTTCTAGTATATAAAGGGTGGCTACAAAGAAGATGGAGACTCCCTTTTTACAAGGAGTCACATGGAAAAGACGAGGGATAATGGGTACAAGTTAATTCTGGGGAGATTCTGACTGGACACAAGAGGAAAATTATTCACAATGAGAACAATCAGCCCTTGGAATAATCTCTCCAGGGAAGCGGTGTATTCCCCAACATTGGACACACTTAAGATTTGGCTGGACAGGGTGCTGGGCCATCTTGTCTAGATGGTCTTTGCCAAGAAAGGTTGGCCCAGATGATCCTTGAGGTCCCTTCCAACTTGGTATTCTGTGATTCTATGAAACGAAATTCCATCAGTAGCCAGAAGAGAAATCTGACCATTTAAACTATGATCAGTTTGGTGGTTGTTTTTTTTAAAAAAATTACACTCTCCAGGTGAAAGGGCATGTTCTCCCACAAAACTAAAAAAATTTTGCATTTTTGAGCTTTCAGCAGGGCAGATTAAAACCTCTGGAATTAAATGTGAAAAGAACTAAGAACTATTGCAAACTTCATTGTCTTTTAAGTGCAAAGTATCTTTGATGTGTCCTCTCTGACAGACACAGCAGGGTAGTTGTTTTCTAAAGGACTTGTATCAAAACGAAACCTGCTACAAATAAAACTCTCCTTCCATGAAGAAGATAAGAAAAGTGTAAACGCCATATGACAGATAGAAGTTGCATTAGTAATATACTACTGGAAGGTTTTTGCATACTCCAGAGGAACATATAAGGATATATACTGGGGAGTGGGGATCAGGTAATGACCCTGTGTGTGGGTACATTTGGTGTATACGTATATACACACAATAAATAAATAAATAAGACCCAAATGTCCTCTCCAGTCATCATGTATCCTTTTAGTCAATGTTGGCTCTGATGACTTTTAGCTAGTGATAATCTCAACAGAAAGTTTTACAGTAGTAAATGCATGTATATATACAGTACATGTGAACTATTTCATGTTAAAAGGACAGAGGGTGAGCACTGTCTAAACTGCCATTAGAATGATCTTGTTCACCTCCTGTGGAAAGAATTTAAGCCATTTCTATGCTAACATAAACTGTGAAGGAAAAAAATAGAGGCTCACCTTTATTTAGACAGCACATTATTATAAAGGCATGGGGAAAAAAAAAAATCAATAAAACCTAAGTTAAAAGAGAAAAAGATTACATCAAATTAGCATACTACTGAAAAAGATATTATTTCCCAGGTTCTCCTTTAATGGAGACAACCATTTGCAGCATTAAATTCTCCTCTGTGAAAGCAGGTGTATTACTAATACTAGATATAAAAAGTAGACGTTAAAAAAAGACTATTACTAAACATGCACCTCAGAGAATACTAGAGAATATTAAGGAGAATGTAAAATTATTTTACCAGAAATGGTTGTATCAAGTTCAGATTGTTACACTCTTCCTTAAGGAAAGGCAAAACAAACCAAGACAACCACAAAACCAAAATGCTAAAAGGCTTGCAGAGAGGGTTGTCTTTGTTTTTCCTTATTTAATCACTTAATTAATTTCTCCTCGCTCTGCAGCTAAGTCTCTAATGTAAAACCAGTAGGAAGCTCTTACCTTGGGATCAGTGGAGATCCAGTCCCACCAAAATTTAATGACCCTTGGTAAAATCTTTGAAATTTTTTTCCCCTCTCACATTAGGAAAGGATGGCATATGTGCCAGCAAGCCCGGCAGCCCAAAACACAGCTATGAGAAGCATACTACACCTGCACAGTGGCCCTCAAAAGGGAGTTCTTTGGCTGTCCCCAAGTTCACAGAGATAAGCATGTGATAACTCAGGATAAGCACAAGTAGGGGAACTTTAGACAAAGTGAAAAGGTCCTTTGCAAGGTAACAGCCAACTTTTCTGCTTCCAGTGGGTACCAAATAAATATTTCCATGTTGTTCATATTAATTTTATGATCAATAACCTGTACTGTTCTTATCCTATATGAAGTTGTCCTCTTAAAACTCTATTGCACATGACTACTACAAATTTTTCTGTTGAGAACCCCACCAGCTAAAAAACATTATAGACACCACTGGTTAAAAGGTTCCATCATGACTAGGGAGGATGTAGGCCTATAGGGACTTAACAAAAGATCTCCACTTCATTTCCCATCATTAGTTAGTCAAATTGCACTTAATAGAGGAAAAGTAATTTCTTAGACGTGACTGCTTGTGTTGAGCACAACAGAGGCAACTTTGTCAGTATTCCCAAACTCTGTGCTGGGAAACTCAGCCTAAAAAAGGATACAGCAGGAAGAAGAACAACTTGGGGGGGCATCCATGTTTATGCAACTTTTGTGCTGTGGATTAAACAGATTTGCCTGCTACATGCTTTGGAAGTCTTGCTACATTCCTCTTGGTTCCTGAACGCTAAAGAAACAGAGGCTGCCAAAAATTTTATTTACCATTTGCACAAAGCTAAAAAGTTCCTTTTTCCCCTCTGAGAGCAGCTATCACAGTTTTTTTGAAGCAGTGCAAGCATTTTTTATATAAAGCTAGACCTTACAAACATTCAAAAATGACAGATATTATCTAAAGCATTTTCACTTTCATTAAGTTTTATTCATGGAGGAAATAAATAACTAGACTTTCAATGTATAGAAATCCACTGGGTTGTTCAGGATCTTTTATAAAGAGATTTTCTGGTTGGCTGGCAACTCCCTTAGAAACTGTCCTCTTTCACTGTGTGGAATGAGATGCAATAAACCAAGCACTCAAGATAACATCTACCTACCTCAGCAGGATAGGGACAATAACAAATACAGCTTTCATTATGATTGCAGGCTATTTTTCTCTGAAGGACCCTCTCTCACTCAGACCATAAGATAAGTACGTTTCAAGAATAAGTAAGGATCACAGAAAAAGCTTCTATCTGTAGAGCTCCTGTTCCTTTGTAAGAGTTAGAAAGTGTAAAAGTGAACAAGGAGAAACTGGAAGAATTAACATACAGTTCCTGTAACTTTGTGCTCTCTGGAGAAGTAGATCCCATTTTAGCATCTGCCAAAAAAATCCAGGGTGGTGCTGAGCAAATCCCTTAAGCTGATTTCACCTTTCATTAGTAGCAATTTCACTTCTCACTAGTGGTAATTAACCACACCCTCTTCACACAATTGTGATATTCACAGGTGACCTATCTCAAAGAAGTCATCCACAGTTAGAGCACACTGTTGACAGATTTTGTGAACCCACTGTGAAGAGTTGCTATGTTTTGGAAGACAGAAGATCGAGCTGTTCCAGTTGGGCAGTTTCAACAGCACAGCATGGCTCCTTAGAGAGCTTTGAAAATGTCATTAGCCACGTTACTGTGCTCAGTCTCTCACAAGAGACAGCTGAACTAGTTCTCCCACCTGGTGGGAACAGAAGTAAACTGTGGTCCTCAAAGCAATCTTGCTGTCACAGGATACTCAGCTTCACTCCTTCATCACCAACATCAGCCAGAATAAAAAAGATATGACTAAATGTAGAGTCTAGAAACACTCGAGACTCTTCTGTGCTTGTCACAGAGGTCGTGGGGCCCAAAGCAACTAGCTGCCTACATGTACGTAACTCACCATCACCCAAGGCAACACCACTACCAGGTCAGGCATGAACCTCCAGTTCTGATGGAGATTAGGAGTCAAAAGGAGAGTAAGAGATTCTTCCATGTTTTAGCTAATATGTTATCAGCAAGGAAAGGCATTAAGTCACTGATAGATAGTAACTAATATTTTACACACTTGTTTACCACTAAGTAAACAAGTGAAATATCTTCAGATGATACAACAAGAACAATCTATAACCAGAATACATTGCAGGGAGAGCTGAGGATTTGGGGTTCATCAATAACATCTGATCAGCATTTTCTGTCTTGGCAGTATCTCAGTCCAAATATTGCCTGATTCTCTCTTTTTATCAATAAGCACCTGTCCTGTGTTAAAAACTTCTGTTCTTGGGACTTTTGGATGAGGTAGCTGAAACCAGATCTCTTAGCTGGTAACTAGGCAAGATTCAAAATGCTGAAAAGAAGTTTTTCTTAACTCTAATATGTGTCCAGCATGCTAATGAAGAGTCCATGTGCTCCTCAGTACATGTAGTGCTCCCTGTTCATCTCGTTAGCCTCAACTGCTGCAGAGGCCTATGAAGAAAAAAAAAACTAATTCAAAAGCATCATTCAAACATTTGAAATGTGAAAATTCAAAAAACTAATTCAAAACACCACAACACAGATAGGTACATAACAACATGCAGACTAAATGAGGTTACATAACGTACTGAGATGTTTAAACAGCACCATATGCCTATATGCACTCTTAATCGTTGAAACATGTAGCAACAGCTTATGGAAACAACTGGCCCTTAAGCTCAGTGATGGCTATAAACACAGCTCTTTCCATGCTGTATTTAATCTTGTGATCAGGTCAGAAGAGGTACAGATAAACAAATTCAACTGCCCACCTTTCTTAACAGGTAGAGAACCCCACTCCCACCATCACTTCTCCTCCTGAAACCACTCCATAAGCCTGTACAACACCCTAATATAGCAGGAAGTTTACCCAGGGGGCAAGAAAAAAAATAGTTTTCTACATAAGCACACTGAAATGACTCATGAAAGGGACTACAAGTGAAAAGAAAGGAAAAAACCAGTGCATCGGCTTAGCTTCTTGTGAAACTGCAGTCTTAGTTTCCATGTGTCTCAGTTCCTCCTCAGTAAAACAGGAATATTCATAACACTGTACCTCAGAGGAGTTTGTTGGAAATGTATTCAAATAGATGCTTCAGAAGCACTGAGAAAAGTGTGACGCACTATACTGAGTACTGCAGCAAAGTCCATGAGGAAATTAATAATTCCAGCTTCAGTGCATGTTCTTATAATTTGAAATAAATAAAATATAAGGCCAAATACTGAATGAAGAAGATAAAAGTGAAAAATTAAATAGCTGGTCATGAATGGTGAACACCATTCATCCTGTATGCTAAACAACACACTGGTCCTATTAAATAAACAAACAAAAAAAAAAACAACAAAAAAACCCAAAACCCAGATAAGACCATTTAATTAAAACTTATATTAAAACCCAATTGTACTTACTGTTTTTCTGAAGAAAATATGAAAAGACAGCAGTAGATAAATTCTGCAAATGATGCCAAAGTTCATTGTAAAACTAACAATGCCGAGAACACTATCGCTGGTGATGCTCAAACTGGCCAGCCTGGACACCCCGTCAGACAGGCTCACCTGAACAACACGCACTTCAGAGCTCCCAAGATACAAGGCTAGGCTCCGTTAAATGAACAACAAGCTACAGTTATACAGCACATTTGTAGAGTACAGATGTAATACAAGGGAGAGGTAGATAATGAGATCAGATTGATCATAATGCTACAAAAACAGTGGAAAACAAGCCCACAATATGAGGCTGTAGCTAAGATGTTAAATATGAGGGTTTGGTGTATAAACGAGGGGAACGTTACATAGAGGAAGGAGATGATATCGCATAGCATTAATGCATTACTGACCTGGTGCTTCTCTGTCTCTGAAATTCAGCAATAAAGAATAAATTTCATGGGTCCACTCCAGCAAGAAATTTTATGAGGTTCTGCAGCTGAGCCCTCTCACCTTTGTCAAAGAAACTGGTGCTCCCAGGTATAAGGTTCCTGCTTATCAGCTGTGAGTGCAATCAGAACAGGAGCCTGGTGAGTTACTGCTGGTGTTTTGCTTGCTACATCAGCAAGGTTGAGTTTGATTAGTCGGTTGGCAGAAAAAAAAAATTAGTATGTATAAACAGAGAAAGTCAGTTGTGAAACTCAAAAACATTTGGAAAGTGCTGATTAAAGTTCTTTGATTTTCAGATGTAAATACATTCTGCCATGTGTACTAGCGCAACAGGGATGTTAGAACCTGACAAGCTCTAGAAAAAGTAAATCAGCAATGACACATAATAGGGAAGTGTGCAGACAAAGAGGTGGCTGAAGAGCTTCTTCACACATGCTCTCAAGCTTTTCATTTGCAGGGTCTGGAAATTTCTGTGTTTCTGGATGCATATTTCTGATAATATACTGTTTGGGCTTTCTCTTTTTTCCCTGGGCAATCTCACTGATATTTCCTTATTTTTATTGTTTACAAAAACTTAGAAATAATTTATTTGTGCAAGTCTATGCTGACTTGCACAGGAATAAGAAACACTTCTTTCGCTTACATTTTGGGCATACAAAAATAAAAATATTTCCCAGTTTATAGAAATCTCTACCATGTGCCATTAAAAGCACATTATGTACTTTGGTTCCAAATGTATCAACAAAGGCAAATCAAGGATGAATTTCACCCCAGGGGAAGCTAAGACAGATAAATTATTCATTTAAAAAGGATGGAGAACTAGAGAAAAAGTGGTTGAACCAATTAGAAAAAATTAACCTCATGTCAAATGCTAAGACATTTTAGATTGTCCCAGTAAAGTAAAGGCTGGCAAGGTCTAACAAATCTTTAATGAAACTCTTGAGGAACACAGACAATCAGAGTAGCGTGGTTATCAGTAGTATTATTACGTAAAAAGACTAAGGAGAGATGGTTAATCTAAAGTACAGACTAATAAAGGGGTGAGGCTCTAGATTGAACAAAGTATTTAAATATACCTTACAAGGTGTCCTAAGTGTCATCCCATCACCAAAAAGTCTTTAGAAGCTCTAGAGAAATCAGACTGGGCTAAATGATGCAGGTAGAGCAAGTGATTGGACAAATAGAAGCAAATAAAGACACTGTGTCTAACAAGGCAATAGTATATTAAAAATGTGTTGCACACAGAATGGTACATACCCCAGTAAACCCAGTAAATTTTCAAATACACACACTAGTATCTTCTCTGGGAACAGGGTCAGCAGAAACGCATCAGCACACCCGCATTTTCATAGTCTGATGTGGAAATTCTGCTGTCATCACTATATAATTGCATGCGCATAACATAATAGATATAAAATACCTATATATGTGTCGTGGTTTAACCCCAGCCAGCAACTAAGCCCCACACAGCCGCTCACTCACTCCCCTGCAGTGGGATGGGGGAGAGAATCAGAAGAGCAAAAGTAAGAAAACTCGTGGGTTGAGATAAAGACAGTTTAATAGGGAAAGCAAAAGCTGCGCACACAAGCAAAGCAAAACAAGGAATTCATTCACTCCTTCCCATGGGCAGGCAGGTGTTCAGCCATCTCCAGGCAAGCAGGGCTCCATCACACGTAACGGTTACTTGGGAAGACAAACGCCATCACTCTGAACGTCCCCCCTTCCTTCTTCTTCCCCAGCTTTATATACTGAGCATGACACCATATGGTATGGAATAGCCCTTTGGTCAGTTTGGATCAACTCTCCTGGCTGTGTCCCCTCCCAACTTCTTGTTCACCTGGCAGAGCATGGGAAGCTGAAAAGTCCTTGACTAGTGCAAACATTACTTAGCAACAACTAGAACATCAGTGTGTTATCAACACTGTTTCCAGCACAAATCCAAAACATAGCTCCATACTAGCTACTATAAAGAAAATTAAGTCTATCTCAGCTGAAACCAGGACAATATGAAACAAACAGTTGTCAGTTATAAAATTAAATCACACCTTGTACATTACAAGAACGGGACTCACTGAGACCCTTTTGTCTCCTGGCCTGATGCCTTACCCTCCTGAAACCAGTAAGATAACTTGGTGGTGCGAACGGGATCCTACCAAAAATGTCTTATTTGAAAGAACATAGAGAAAGCCTTGTTTCCCTGAGCAACGAAGGACCTAGGAAGTAACCCTACTTTGCATTTTTAAAGATGTCTTTCAGCCAGCGTAGCTCTCTGCATTGCCCACAACTGCTCCTTTCTGGCCTGACACATTGTGGGTGGGCTTTCTGCTCAGACATCCACCAGCGGCCCCAGCAGTTGAACCCCTGTGGTGACATATGTTTGGAGGGTCCTGTTTGGGAGCTGTGGGAGGGGGCTGCCAGGCAGCACCTGGGAGGCCAGAGTAATGGTGGCCACAGGGCCAGGACATGGCTGACAGGGAGAGCCGGGCAGGGTGGGGCACAGTGACCGATCTGACATGTCCCTTACACAGGTCAAAAAAAACAGGCACTTCAGAAAATGCTTTATTTGTTTATTTATTTTAAACAATGCCTGCCTTGTAGATAATACCTTGGCCAGTCAAATACTTACCCAGGAATGGTAAAATTTGGTTTTCATGGCCTGCCCATCTTCCATCTCTTAGAAAGAAGTCACCAGCCACCAGGTCATCAGTTTAAGCTAGGTGAATTCACTTTCCATTTTGAACTATGCCTCTCACAGAGAAAAATTTAAAAAAACAAAAACAAAAGAAGCAGCAGCCTAAGAGAAAGAAGGTAAAAGAAGTAACCCAAGTCCATGTTCTCATGGTTGGTACACCAACTGGGACACCAATGTAGCATGAGGAAATCCAGACCCTGGTTCATGCTTACAGGACAATCTCCAGGTTCTTCTCAATGGCCACTGAACCTCAAATCCATAAATGGTTGTGAAAACAGGACTGGAAGACAAGATTCCCCTCCCTCACCCCCCACAGGGTAATGGTCCTAATTGCTGGACTACTGAGCCTTTCTTACTCTCCTCTGTTCTTCATTTATTGCAGATCATTAGATAAAACGCATTAGTTGGCAGAACTGTTGTTTTGCCTGCCTCTGTTTTGATGGAAAGAAGGAAGATCTGCTCTATTCTTTCAAAACAAATGCCAATGTGTATCTGTCTTGGGAAGGCTTTTAGTGTCCATACCTGGAAGCAGGTAATTTTCTGATACCTGAGGGGAGTAGGATTTGAGACACAGTCTCATGCTTTGCATTTTCTCTGGCTTTTTGCCCAGCATTCAGGGTTTTCTAACTTGCTTTTCTGAGCCATTCAAATACCACAGTGCTGGTTGTGAGTCTGGGTTCCTGATTTTATATTCTGTTCTTCCTTTGCCTTTCAGGACACAATATCTTAAGCATAGGCAATATCTAACTCATTGGTATTTTAGGCCATTTTTAAAATTCTAGTTCCTAGCATAGTAAAGAGTAGCTTCTGTTGTCTCCAAGTCTCTCATTCCTCCTTTATTTTGTATTCCCATCAGCTTTAGCAAGATCTTAAGGCTATCCATAGATGAAAGCCACCCACGTTTTCTGGCGTAACGAAGTATGTTAGCCTCTTCACCATGCAAAGGATTGAAAAGTTCATCGGCAGTAAAATGAAAGTAAAAACTAATAGAACCAGGAAACCGATACACTGCAAATAATATCCATGATAGTTTTGCCTCTCTAGGGATTCTGATGCCTTTTTCTAGCAAAGTCAAAGTGAATTTACTAAAACATCTGAATAGACTATTCAGCACATATACAGTATTCACCATGCAATATCCAGCTAAACAGGAAAACGAAAGAACCATTCTACTTTCTTTAAATCTCTGTTTGTAAACAGCTGATGCTACCTGACTAAATCCAGCTTTTCAAATATTGTCAAATCCGTCCTGCCTGAGATATGTTTCCTTCCAAAACAATCTGCAGTATCAATAACTTGAGCTATAAACTGATCAGCAGGAGAATCACATTGATGACTGTATCGTTAGGATAAGGCAATTGTCAAGCATTCACTCTGCAAGAGAATACAGAACTAATGATGGGAATCTGCAGCATTCTCTGCTTGCAAAACAGCTGTTCATATATTTGTAAACAATGTTTTCCACTTTCCCCTTCTCCCTTCTATTTTAGCTCTAATGTCTTATTTGTAAGATAACTAGAGACATCAAGAAAATTGTGTTTTTATTTCCATGACAAACATAACTTAGAGGGGAATAATAAATCTAATTTAATTTAGTTTAGCATACAAATTGAACTTTTGCCTGTATAGTTCATCATTAGACCTTCATCTATATCCATTCTTTCCTTCATGTGCTTATAAAATTAGTCAGATTTGCAACTACTAAAACTATCGTAGCTCACATCACCCACAGTGCCATCACACTACCAGCAAGGGAAGCTTTGCCAGCATTGAGACACATGAACACTGACTATGAAAAAATAGATTCTAGTTTGTGGCACTGCTATTGCCTCCCTCTGCCACAGGTAGCATGAGCTGTATCTTTTCTGATGTGCTAAGCAGCCCCCAGAATGCCTGTGAAGCTGAGACAGTCCAGTTGCCTGTCTGCTGAGAAACTCCTGGGGGCTTTCACATGCTAGTGGGGTGGTTACTTTTGAGCACTCCCTCACTGCATGTGAAAAGCAAAGTGGCACAGCAAATAGTTCTGACCCATTCTCACGATATCCCTTAAACCTCAGACTTCGTCCTAAAACCGGTATTATTTTTTCAGATACAAACAACTCCTAGGTATATAAAAAGACATTACATCAGTTGGTTACAAGCCACTTTCTTTTCCTGAAAAGGAATGGACAAGGGGTAAGAGAATGTACTAGAAAAGAGAAAAGCATTACTGTTCATTTTATTTAAAGGAAAAAAACGTGTTTTAACCTGGTTGACATATCAGCCTCAGAAACTGACTGACAAACTGCAATCAAAACATATCAGTTTATGAAATCAGAATCCATTGGATTTCTCTTTCTGAGCAGAGCTGATTCAGTTATCTGACAGGTGTGAAACTACCACCTTAATTGCATGCATTTGGTTGGTGCTAGATAGAACACTGATGTAAACATCAGAGAGAATAGAGATATTAATATTAAGGAAACTGGAAAAGTTAGAATGTCAGAAATGTACTGAGGAGATAGTCAAGTGAAATGGCACTGGGAAATGAAAGTCAACGTGAAATTATTTGTATCGTGAAAGGAGAGAAATGCTGGGAAGAAATAGCATTGACAGTAATTTATACACATTTAGAACTCAACATAAAGAGGAAACTAGAGGAAGGACATGCAGATGCAGACTGTTGTCTAAAAGACATTGCACATTGGAATCAAAGTGAGTCTTTTGGTAGCTAGCAATAAATACTGCCCAAGAAGATAATGCAATCAAGCCAGTTAGGAAAAGAGTAGCACATTATTACTAGCAAAGGAAGGTCTGCTGCTGTTAACTTACATTAATTTTCCTTCCTCCGTTACCCAGCAAACCTGCTGACACCCTGTTGAACTTGTGTTCAACGTGATTTCTTGAAACAGGGTTCTAGCGTGGTTGGGAAAAGCTCCTGTTTTCTTACCTCATCAGGGATGAACCAGGCAGGGAGACACAGACTGGACAGTTAATATTCCAGCAGTGAGCAGAGTCCTTAGGTATTCATTACCACGCATAATGTAAAGACTCTGAACTAGAGGCAAACAAAAAGAAAGAACAAAAAAGATCCAAATGAACAGAGAACATTAAGATAAGTGCTTGGTTTTAAGGTGTAATGATCAAGGAGAAAATCACTTGCTTACAATTACAGGAACATAAGTTAGAGAATCAAATAAATTTCCTAGATCACAGGTAATTAAAAGTAGTTTGATTAGAGAAGAAAATGGATACAATATGTGCTTTATAGTAGCACAGTATAAATTTCAGAAATGTTCGTAGTATGTTCCCTGAGGAAAACAATCCAATTGGAAAATTCAGTCTTGGCAAGATTTAGGTGTAGTCCAGACAGCTTTTCTGTTTCTAAATCGTATGGTTCACAATTATACAGACCCTGCTTTAGAGATATCCTTTCTCTGATGTTTTGCAGTATAAAGGCCGACATTTCTGGTTATCTTTAGAGGGAATACTGTGCACCATATACTATGGGAATACTATAATACTATGGTACTGTGCACCATAAAATAGATAATAGACAACTTCTTTAATTAGATACTTCTCTATTTAATGTGTGGATGATACTAAGAATGGTTCTGTGACCTGATTCTGAGGAAAATAAAGACTCCATTTTTAAAGCTTTTATTTTGGCAAATTATGTTTTGTGCAATTTCTATCAGGATGTTTGTGTACCATTGAGAAAGCGGATACTAACAACAAAGAGGAGAAACACAGGCAGCAGTGTGTCTTCCCATCAACTCCTGCTAGTCATGACAGCTTTTGCTATGATGAAAAATATAATAGGATATATAGATAAAACTGGATTTCTTGTTTTGATTTTACATTCTTTACTTGTTCAGTCAAGTGCACTGAAGCCATGCACAAAATGACTGACCTGGAGAGTTCAAATTTGTCTGGTTCTTTCAAAGTCCTGATTTCTCTCAAATATCTGCAAGAAAGAGGGGAAACAGGAAAGGAAAATAAGACAATGTTATTTCTTTGCCAAGAGCCAGTCCCTAGGTCAGACAATTCTTCTTTAAAAGGCAATATTGCTATATTTCATATAGGATGCAATAAGAAAAGTAATTTCTATGGGCACTTTCAGGGATTCAGGTTGAGTTTTGTAATTCCCATTGATGTGAAAGGAAGTCATGCCAGTAAAGCCCAATAACGTGCATTGGAAAACAGGAAAGAAAAACATAAAATAGAGCTGAATAAGAATGAAACAAAACAGCTACTGTGGATTCCAGCTCTAAACAAACCAAAATACTTACTGCTGCTTCTGTGACCCAAGGGATATGCAAACTGCAACCCCTATCACATCCCTGTGGCCAAAGCTCTAATCCATGGAAGAGATTAAAAGAGGGGGTTTTTATGAGGAGGAAGGTGTGAAGCAAGGTTGGACCCTCCTGTGGAAAAGAGGAGGTTAAAGAAGCAGATGTGTTTTTCTGAATCAGCCGTGACTAAGATCGCAAAATAACTTCATACAATTCTCTTATACCCAATCACTACAGAGCAGGCTGAGTAAGGAAAGGAGTAAAAGGCCTTTAAGTCAGCTCTGTGCTACATTCGATGCTCCTACTATAAACCAGTGGCTTCCCAGACAGCTTTCCATGCAAGGGTTTCCCCCATTGCCTGACACCTGCCCCTCCCTGAATCATGTGCTGCTGCCATTTTTCTTGCGACATTTCAGGCGCTCATTGGACCTACTGCCCATTCCCAAGTTGATTCAATTAACTAAAGCAGCAGAAAACTCATTTGCCCAGAGGAAAAGGAAACCATATCCTACTGGGACAGCAAGCTGAACGGGTTCAGAGAAGAGTTGTCAATGAGTTGTCACTGGGGAGGGGGTGTGATTGCCCCTTTTGGCAGCAAAGGGCCATTAGCTTGGCTCGGCTGTACATACCTTCAACTACTAGTGAACTCGCCAGCAATACCGCTTGCAGAGAATGTGTTTTCTAAGGACCTTTTCATTCGTCTTAAAGGACCTTTACATAGAGAAATGAAGAAAAAGCAGTAAATCAAATCAAGCTCACAGAGCTTCTAGAAGCTCTAATCAAAACACAGTTACAAAGGCAATCATTGCTGCTGCCCCCAAATAGGTGAGATCTTGCAGCTCAAGCCCTTGTCCTGGGTTTGTAAAACAGGAAAGTGCACTGGCTACGACTTTGCATTTAGCTCAGAACAACACACTAGGAGCTTGGTGGAGCACAGCTACTGAAATAAGGACTAAAAGTACCCTATACCCTTAAGCTCCCTCTTTATAATGAACTGGGACATCAGTTCTGTGTCTCCCCCTCTACATTTAGTAAGCTCTGCAGTACCCAGAGTGAGACAGGTGTTTCCTATGTATTAAGCTCTAGATACTTTTAAGTAAAATTCCTCAAAACAGTTCAGGTTCAAAACAGGAGAAACGATACTTTATGAAACAAAATACTAATTGTTCCTCAAAGCTCTCACTCAAGATAAACACATTCAACAGATAAATCCATGGATAAATTGTTGTGTATGGAGCTAATTCCAGAGCTATTCCACAGCCTAATACTGCAAGTTCTTTCCTCATACATTGGGAACAACAACCAAAAAGACAATAGAGATGAGATTTTAAAATAAAACTCATTTTAGGAGTAAAACAAAATGAACCTAATGTAAAAGATACACAGCGATTTGCGTAATATAGAATGTAACAGTGTGATTGAAAAAATAAGTGAAGAAAAATTGAAAATTTTAAACATTAAAATGTAGTAGTACAAATACCATTAAAGTTTAGTGGCTCTTTAAGACATTTCTTTTAGTTCAATTTAAGGATCTTTTCTGAAACACAATACCTTCCCCTCCCTCTTTTTTTTCTAGAAGCAAGACATGGAAATCCTAAAATCTCTTAGATAAGATCATATTAATAAAAATGTTTAAAATACAGATATTCAGTGTCACTACTACGTAAAAGTCTTGTAGCCAAGAAAAGATTTTTCCTAAGAACTGTGCAAGGAATCTGGAGCTATAGGAATACAAATGTTATAATCCAAATTCATTCAGAGATCAGAGAGATACTTATAAGCAAATATTGTCAAGAAGTACACAGGAACACAATCCGAACACTTGCTGAATAAAAAGATAAAGAAAAACATAGACGTATAGTTTGAAGATAAAAAACCGTCATTCCAAGTAACTCACCTGAATGAGTCAAAGCGCAGCCCCCAAAACATCTACGCTTTCACGTACATCAGCGGGGCAGTATTTCATTCTGTAGCAACAGCAAAGCACACAGCAATTAGCTGAATGTAGCACCAGTCTCACTGTTGCCATTTTCTTGCATGTTTCTATTTCATGAAACTGCTTGCTTTCATTCCTGTTCACGTCAGCACTTAAGCATATACACAGTTTATCAAATGCTGAGATGTTCTCTTGAATTGAAAGCTGGAAGCACTTTCCTGTCATTCTGTTAAAATCATTACAGAGAATTAAGCAGGATTTCAGCACAAAACATACATACATAAACATTTCATGTATTTAAAAACTAGACATGTCTCATGGAAGTAACACCTATGGATACTAAAAGCTATACACGCATGCAGCCAAGTGGAGAATGCACAAACTCAAACCACCGGACAAGGGAGCGGTATCACCCAAGAAAGCTGCCATAAGAATTATCCTGCCATTGCTTCTCTTAAAAGTCATGCTCCAAATGGCCCATAACAGCTGCAGGGAGGTTGTCAAATTATTCAATCTAAAATAAGTTGCTCCTGCTACCAAGAGAAACTCTTTGTATGAGAAAGGTGTATATGGGAATGGGACATAAAATGCAGAATGGCCTTGGAAAGTACAAGCAGAGTTACACATTACCCTGAAGGAAATGGCCCAGATGGCAGGGACTTGATCCTGCAGTATTCAAATATAGCTCCCCGCTATTCCCCCTCATGCAGCACTATCGGTGCCAAGGTCAGATCAAGTCATGGACGAAAGACATCCATTTAAGGAAGGACAAGAAGAAAGTTTTGCCAGTGGATAGAGAAAAACACATGCTGGAGTACTTCAGGCCTGTTGAAGTTTGCTGTGGTTGAACCACTCTCCAAATCTGGAGTTTCGAAGAGCTCCTGGATTCCTCTCCCACACTAAGCTAACACATCCCCCAGCTATGCTTTCTCTATATTTGACTGGCTAAAAAATCCATCCTGTACTAACTTATCCATCTTTAACCATGGGATGACAGGAGTGTTTTTCCTGCTCGGTATTGGAAATGAACCAGTATCACAAATTGTTGGAGGCTTTCATCTACAGGACTTTTATCCTACTGTTGCATACAGGTATGGAGACAGTAAAGAAAGGCATTGCAGGTAAAGGTGGTGATGCCTAGGTGAGACAGCGCAGGGAAGGACTGGATTCCATCCTTGCTTTTATGATGGAGCAAATAGGGAGGACACTTATTCTGGGGTTTTCCCACATGGTCAGGAACAGCACGTTATTTTATGGATGTCCAGCTTGAGGCATTAAGATGTGATTAACTGCTTAATACTCCAAAGTATGAACTGAATAAAATCAGAGTAAGCAACTGAAAGTGGGATACATCTGACCTGAGCTTCGGGTACTCCTTGTTAAATAGAAATGTCGTCATTGTGGGTTTGTGTGCACAAGCCTAGATGAGAGCCCTGGTTTGCATTGCAGCTTCACTGCTTCAACAGCTGTGAAGTTTCTAAGACACAGGTTGTCCTCTGACAACCTCTAGTTAACAGAGGAAAGCCATCCCACTGCCCCAGTCACTTATGTGGAGCGGGGTAAGAAAAAGTGCTTTAGAGAGCTGATCCTTATTGCTAATGAGTTCTTAGCTGTTGCTTTTCAGATCCACTCTTTCTTCACACTATGCCTCTGGGCAATAGCAGACTGTTGCCAGTCATATACGATTGCTGCCTTTCCCCCAGACCCCAGCACTTCAAAGCTGCATATTGGAACGAAAGATAAGTATAGAAAGACACATATATTTTTATGTGACACCAATGCTTTTAAACATTCACAACAGTACTCCTGAAGTCCCATTTCAGCTGCTGATTATATATTCATGATCATAAATACATTCATTGTGGTTTTTGCTGTAGCATGTTCCTCAAAGTTTTAAAATGTTTTGTTATAAATCCACTTACACTATACTATAGATAATCTATATCGTTTGCCTTTTTGCAAATTTATGAGAGGTATTACTGCAAAAAGCAAGCTCATTGATCAGACCACTGTCCCTGACCCTTTTACATAAGACCACTTTTATCTGTCCACATAGCTTCTAATTTACTATCAGAAACAATAAAATATATACGCAGCTGCCATAGTCCAGATAAGGCAATGTTTTCCTGACCCTCAAAGTCATAGTTTGCTTGATAAGTCGATGTTGCAATCAGAAAGATTTTTTCTCCATGCTGGCCTGAAAAGATATTTGATACAAAACTGAACAGACAACACATCTTGTCTTTATCCTCCTGGACTTTTCTTACACAATCTCCAAAATTCTGATCTAAGGTTCTATTCAAATACCAGAGGTGTTACAGATACAATGGTACATACTGCTGAATTACACTTCACAAATGTTTTATTTGTTGATCTTCATACTCACTTCACTTTTGGCTACATATGCCTCAGGATTAGTCAGGCTATGTTAAATAATTGCAGATATGGAGACAACTGACTTTCTACTAAGATAGGAGTCCTGTGATTATGGTGTATGAATGTGATCAGGAAATGTGCTTCAACGGCAACAATGCTATAGATTTTCAGTCAATTACAGTCTAAGTTCTTGAAAGATAAGCTCAGAAAGCTGCTCAAAGATAGGTACTTACTTTAGCATTTTCCTGCATGAGGCTTCATATCAGTTCCCCTCATCAGTTAAATGGATGTGACATAATTTCTTTACAGAGAGTTACAAGGGTGACTTTTAAGGTTAGTTCTTGTTTATATGGTCATTTCATGTTTCTTTCGCAAAGTTGAGGGTATGTGGGCTATTTCCATGCCCTTTAAGACTGCTGTACTCCACTTGCATTCAGAAGATCTGATAGATAACTGTATTCTAACAAATATGGTCTCATAATTTCTTCATAAACCAAAGCATATTGTCTCCCTTTCCAAGAAGGAACATGAGTCTTCAGACTATTAGGCCAATGCCTTTTGAAAAGCTGTGAGTAGGTGCTCTTTTAAGCCTCACTTGTTCTTCTCATCCTATCTCAGAGTGTCCTTTAAAGTTCTTAAAATCCCATTATTCTATTGGACTCTGCAGGAGAATTTTAGCACTGATATGCTTGGATGTGTGATGTTCTTACAACAGGTATGAATCTGAGCTGCATTTGGACTAGCACCTTTGCCACATCTACAAATATGAGTTCACGTATACAGATACATATTTATAGATATGTCAAAGGTATATGTGTGAGCATACTACACATACACGAATTATGTTATTGTCCCAAATTGTCCCAGTGGGTGAGAAGCAAGGAGGTAGCTTCATTTCAGATTTTGACACTAGCTGGAATTGTGAGGAAAATCTGTGACAGTGCAGGTGATTCTGAGTTCATTCCTTTCCAGCTTACATAGTGATTGTGAGCTAAAGAGATCTTCAATTACTAAAACATGACCAAGTAGTACATCACAGGTTTAATCTTACCTTTCAAAAGTCCCAGCAACATTATTTAAAGATAAGCATTCAAAAATGTACTTCCCAAGTCTTTCTTCTCTTTATAGAGGGACATTATAAACAAACACAGTTTCTGTAGCGGATTCATATCTGAGCTATCCACGTATACCCCTTCTGTTTGTTATGGTGTCCATTAATCCAAAGCAAATGAACATCAGAGAAGAATGACCTGGGCCATCAAGCTCAGTCCTCCAAAATCACATGCATGGAACTGATTTTTAGTACTGACAGGCTATGGAGAACCTGTTCCATCCCCATAACACTTTCTATCACCCAAAAACAAACATAAAATTTATAATAGACCACAAACAGACTTTTGCTACAGGATCATGGCAGGAAAGATCACAGGCACTGTTGTGTCTTCCACCCCTGCAGTAGAACAAGCAAAACTATGGTCCAAATCTGAAGTTAACCAAGGAAAACTCTACTAACCCATAGTAAGAGTAATCATGTCTTACAACAGGATTTGCTTTGCTAAAGAAAGGCATCGTTCACACCCAGTACTTGCTGCATAAGCTTGCACATTAGAGACCATCCATGTTAAGCTGCTATAAAGGAGGCTGGATGCTCTTCCTTCCCACCCCATTTCTCCTTTACTGTTTAAAGACCACATCCCTTAGATGTTGGACATCTTTCTTTCAATATTTGGTTGAACTTACTGCTTATTGTGCTACTACTCATAAGAAATCCACCTGCAGGTTTTAAACTGTCATTGTTCTTCCTACACTTTTGGGTGCAAAAGACTAAAAAAAACCTAAATCATTTCCCAGTCCCTGATGTGCAGTTGCCTCTGTGGTTGAACAATAGCTGTTCAGACAATGCACAGTACATCTATGCACATGAATTTAGTCTGAGCTAAAGAAAATCTCTAGGACAAACTGCAATTGCAGAGAGAACCAGTTATGCATGACGTCATTATCCATAAATAATGCCCCGAGAAGTTAAAAACATCAGTTTTACATCATCTAAGGGACTCTCACTGTATAGCACAATTCTACAGTGATATGACAAAACTTGCCATTGTTTGCTCTACTTCAGCTAGAAAAGTCCACTTTGCTCAAACTTTGTTTTTTTATCTGTGAACTTTCAGATTTTCTCTACTGTGGAAATATGGATCAGTCTAGACATTTATAAGGAAGGAGAGATATGCATGCATCATAAAATTAGCTCATATCTGACAGTCCAACACAGATATTATGGCTTATATTAAAAAAACAGTATATCATGGAAAATGATGTGTCACCATTGATGTATAACAGCCAAATGATGAAATGCTTGAATTCAAGCAGCAAGGGAATACTGGCTTGCCATAGGTTCTAGATAATATAGCTGTTTCACCTCTGTCCCTTAGCTTCCTTTTTTATATTTCATGCTAGCAAAAAAAAAAATTATTTAGTTTTATTTTTCCACTGATACTATTGGGCTATTCCATAACCCAAATCCTGTAGCTTTAGATCCAGCAATGTATACAATCACTATAAGGAAAGTTGGATTTTATCATGACATTATATGAGACACAAAGTGATGTGTCGTAAGTGATAAAAGAGAAACATCACAAATACGATGTACAGAAAGGATTATTCTCCCTTGCAGATACAGAGCTCCTGAATCTCTGATTAGTGGTGAGGGATTAAAGTACACTATCTTCCAAAAAATGCCAGCTTAAGTAATGGTACCACTGTGCAATAAAGGAAATACATTGCCTGAAACAGTAATAGTTTCTCCATTTAACTGATTTTCTCTATACCACTTCAAGTAAAAAACAAATATTGGAGTATTAGGTAAACTGTATCTGTCCGATAAAAATATATTATTGAAATGTGTATACACTAAGAAGTGAAGAACATCTTATTTATCTTAAGTTGTTGCAGAATCAGTCTCTACCAAACAAAAAATACAGCATATTAAATGAGTTTTAGGATGTTAGGAGGACTTGATATTGAAAGGGAAAGAAAATGCCTTGCTAAAAGTTTACCATGCTTTATTTTCACTTATCAGTATAAATATAGCCATCTTGCTAAACTGATATATAGAGAATATTCCAATAACACTTACCTGTAATACTACTGCACTAAAATGAGAACTATGATGAATAAAAGTGGACCAAAATAATCTAAATAATTATTGGAGTTATGAATGCTGCACTGAAATTAAAAAACAAAACAAACAAACCCAAACAAACAAACAAAAATAGGATGAGCCCATTCCAAAGTACATGAATGACTTTCAGCTCCTTTCACTGGAAAGAAGAGACCCTTTACACCCATTGTACATTCAGATGCAGTCTTTTCTTATCATCTCCTTCATTCTTTTCATGTTTTGCCTCTTCTGTTCAGATTCTTTGTATGTTCTCTCTAATCATTACAGTATTAAAACATTCCCTGGTCATAAACAACTTTGCAAGCAGAGCTACTCACTTGTAGGGCAGAATCTAGAGATGAAAATGAGCCAGAAACAGTCTTGGAAGTCACATTAGAGTCTTAAGTTAACAAAAGAATAGGTATTATTTATTAACATATGTCCTCCTAGAAGCCTCTTTTCTGGAATAGTCAGAAAAGATACACCAAGGAAGCCCCAAATGATGGATGCCCTGCAGGCACTAAGGAAACAGTTTTCGGCACTGTGTTCTCAAACTATTTTTCAATGCTAAACTGAACTGAACTTCCCGATCGCAGTGTTGACCTTCCCCTGTGGAAGGATGTGCATTTATATCAAGTAGTGCTAGGTAAGAACACAGCCACTGAAGAGATCATTCACGCAATTTTACCACAGATGAGCCTGAATTTCTGTTTCCACAAGTGGAAAGCTAGAGCTGCATAACACTTTTCTGTACACCTGGTATAAATACTTGGAACTTGTTGTCTCTCATGTTGATACACATGGTAGAAAGGAAAAAAAGTGAAAAAATAAAAGGTTTGTTTTCCTCAGTAAAAGTAACCAGAAAGCACAATATCAGGACGCAGTGAGAAGTTTAGCCAGCAAGAGAGAGAGCTGCTGGTAGCAGTTCAGATATCATATATGTTACTGACACGGGCACCACGGAAAGCCTAGCAGAAAGCTAAGATATACTGTTTTTTTCCCTTCCAGGGAGAAGTTTAAAAAAAAAAAAACAGACCAAAAAACAGCATTTATTCACATGGAAAGACTGCTGGAGCAGCCTTCCTGCCCATTCTTGCTGAATCAAGTCCTGCATTAAGAGCTGGATTTGACCCTCAATTCTGAAAGCCCTCTATATGCAGAACTTCCACGTGTATCAAAACAGGGTTTGAAGAGATACACAAGGTTTGAAGAGATACACAAGGTTTGAAGAACAAGACTTGAGACTGCCTTGTTTATAAAATAAGCCACTTCTGAAAAGTCAAGTGGAATTCCTTGGTTACATGGGCTTTTCACAAACAGGATGTTGCTCAGATGCTGCTAAACAGTAATGTTGCAATTCATCAATTAAAAGGAGTTGGTGCCGTCAACCTGAGTGTTATTTTGAGATGCATGAGCAGCCGCTCTGCTCTAGTTGATTACAGAAGCTGACGTTTTTGCCACCATATTGACTCTCCAGTTCCAGCATTTCAGCCTTAAGTGAATATTGAGTCATTTCTCAGGAACTGCAAGAAACAGCTAAGCAGATGCGCTCAGTCAGCCTTGTCAGCTTTTCCCTTGTGCAAATCCAAATGTATCAAAGTTTGATTAGCACTGTAGAGAAAAAAGACCATCTGCTAACACACCAAAAGTATGTCCCTTCGCAAAAAAGGAGCAAAGAGCTGTTGGATACCTGCACTGCTGAAATATAAAGGGAGCAGGAAGCTGCTACTTCTCTCAAACAAATGTGTGCCCAAAATAATGTGGTAAACTGTGAAACCAACATAGCAAAGGTGAAATCACACAATCAGAGCACTTTTTCTTACAGTCCATTTTTGCCATACTGCTGTTGCATCCAGTTTTCAAATCAGATTAAGGAAATCCATTATTCACTGGGTAAAATGATCATGATTATTTTTTGTAGTTAATCCTAAACAATTTAGATTAAATTCCTAAGCCTGTGTCTGCTTAAATTCCTGTGGAAAGACTTTTGGAACACACTTTATAGCCATCTGCTTAAGTGGATGATGTAAGGTCACATTCAGCAGAATTCTTCAATGAAAGATAAAAAATCTTTTCACAACTCTTGATGCTTTTGAAGTGTCACTTTGGGGTGGACAGGAAAAACAAAAAGAGGTTCTCACATCAATTTTGTTTCTGTTTATCCAACAGCTATTGCTCCAAAAAGATTGTTAGAAAACACAGAAGTTGGAGTGATATTTCATTCATGCCTGCAATATCTATTACTTCATGAAATAAATGACCCTGAGAAATGTCAGTTTATACATTTTAAAACAAGCTTTAATTTAGGCCTGTTGTCACAGTACAGAGCAATATCATAATTAATGATGTGAAACTGGTAGCTAAGATGTCATTACACACGGGAATGTCACAGTGAATCAAGTTAAACTAGCTACTAAAAAAATTCAGCACTGGAATATTAGTTTTTATACGCACAGTATATCAAATAAATCTTTGACAAGCTACAAAAAAGGGTATGGATTAAATATGATATGGGATGAGCAGATTTGGTACAAAGCTGGCCCAGAATCTCAAAATACCAGCAAATCAAGGCTTGTGGGTAAGTCAGGCTATTTATTTGCCAAGCTGACCTACTTCTATTATACTTATCATTCTTCTGAATACCATTCACAAGAGACTTGCTGTCAGAGCACAAGACAATGTCAATTCATCAGAGCTCTGATGTCATTTCTATGAAGGCTGCATACCTCCTGAAGATGCGTTTACAAGCGTTTCTAGGAAGTGCTCTGAGCTGCTCAAAACACATTTATCCTGTTACCAGCTGGCTTTTTCTAAATCAAATTAGCATTTACACCAGATTAAAAAATACGTTCAGTTGTTATTTTTCATTGCAGAAATACACTTGTTAGCAGCATAAGTTACTTCTCATCTAAATATTCATGAACAGTACAAAGTTGTAAGAGAGCATAACATAACTGAAACTGTGTAATAGACTGGAAGTATGGTATCTGCTGGAACTCATTAGGAGCCGCATAGTCCATCCCCCTTGCGTCCCTGTCCTTGCAGTTCCTATGGATAGGCAGGAGGCATTTGGGCACACCTAGCTAACAAAGGTCCCAGCCCTAGGGGCAGAGGTGGAATTTACACTGGGAATCTGTGCTGTTGCTTTTATAAAAATAATTTGCCGTTTGCCATTATTCCACCGTATTCAGTATATCTTCACTCAAACAGTACACATTATTCATTGACTGACTGGAACAGGACAAAGCCATTTAAAAACAAACAACTACAAAACCTCCAAGTTTTGCTTATTGTATATGCATTAGCTTATGGCAGGAGACAATTACCTGTCTGCTGCTAGCACAGTCTGATGCATAGCCCTTTTCATTTCAACAAATGAGGACATATAAGAGCTATTGCTGCTTTTGTACATGTCGGTGTTCTTTTCATTCCATTTTGTAGATGGATTTTTTCCCTTTAATAATCCTCCTTTATTAATCTTCTCATTTAAACTTGATTCGTACTTTTGAATCTAATTTTTCCCCTTAACTAAGGACTGTACTCCTGTGGACAGTTTCACTAGCCATTCATGCTTAAGAGTCTTGTACCATCAGAGACTGTACCTACTGGAAGGTCTGATTGCAACCTGCAGATATACCCAGGCTAATTTTGAACTGGTTTGTTCAGTCAATAACTTCAGTGAGGATTCAGCCCCACTTGCTTTCTCCTGCCTCTCCCCTCATATATCCAAATGCTTCCATAGGCTTATATTTAGAAGCCCACGCTGCTGCTACTGCAACCATCAGCCCCTTTAACCAGAAAAAGCTATTGGCTGCAAAGCTACGTGTACAACAGTAACTCCTTTACTGTAGTATAGATTCACCTTTAGGTAGTATAAATATTTAAACAGGATGTTTTGGAAACACCCTTATGGGGAGTGCTTTCTCTGCCTGTCTCTTCACAGCTAGACATTTCACTTTCATGTAACCCTGGCTATCTGCACGTTACTCCCAGCGTCTATCTCTAATGAGCTCTTTTGTACATGCACTCAGCCAGGCACGCCTGCAAGGAACATATTTACACCTCTCACTGAGGAATTCTGGCTCAGGGAATGCCTGAGAGAGAGCCCATCAGCTGCACATCAGCCTTTCCTACCTTGATACACAGTTCAACTCCCAAGTTAGTAATGTGATCGTGGCTTTGTGTGGAATATTTGTACAAAAAGTCATGTTAATGAAATGTACCACACTACTGAGTGTTGGTATGCAAGTAACTATACAAATAGATGCCCTTTCCTCTGTTAAAGAAAGTATGTTTTCAGCATTAACTGCATCTTGTTGTACACATTGCTCCCATTTTGTTATTGTCATAAGGGCTTCAACCCAGGCACTACTCATGCAGTCCTGTAGACTACTGAGAAAGGAAGAGAAAGGAGAATTTCCTATGCTTTTTCTTCTAGTCAGCTTTTAATGTTTTCATAAGCCTTTACATACATTACTGTTATACAAAGATAAGGTAAGAATGGTTGTGTTTATACTTTAAAAAAATGCATTTCATGCTGCACATGCTGTCTCAGGTCACCAGCTACCTAACTTGTACCCACTCATACCCCAGGGGTGTTTTCTCTTCTTCTTTCTTTCTATACGAACCAGCAGTTAAAATCACCTTGGCTCTGATTTTAGGAACCTTACACCAAAGGAGAGTTGTAAAGAAAGGCAAGAGGATGGGATACAGCAACACATCACCACTAGTGTTGTCTGTAGGGAAGACTTGGTAGACTACTGTTGCTTTGCTCTTACCATTACGAATATACAAAATGTACATTTGTAGAAAAAGGACATAGTCAAAGTGTAAGGCATACCCCCTGAGTTCACAGATAGGATGCCAACCTCAGCTGATGTTCCTTTCATACCTCACAGTCCTTACTCCTTAAGGATGTAAGGACAGGATGAAGCCATTACTTCATTCTTACTTCCACCCTCTCTAACCTTTTAACAGGGGAATGGGGGCTGTAGGGTTGGGGATAGGTGGCAAGAGGAACGTGCCTTGATTTGCACTACAATAGCTTTCATGACTTAAGGGAGTGCTGGGCAAATACCGGCCAGGCAGGCTTTTAGGATAGTTATTGATTCTGTACCTAAAATCTCTCAGTATGGGGCAGGAAAATGCACTCTGAACTCTCTTTGCTACATGACTGAAGGCAGAAAACAAAGAACCTCATTGCTCGCTGCAATAAAGACAGCACAGAGAGTCTCACAAATTCAGCAAAGTTTCTAGGGCACACCAGGGATAACAGATCATAAAGTATGTTATGTATTATGCAGTATGCCTTTTCCTCAAGTACCTTACAATTGTCAGATCTAGCAAAGGGCAAAACGAGGGTCATTTGGTTCAAGTGACTAGCTGAAAGTGAGGCAGGTCACCTTGCCTATCTGAAGGCGTTTATGGTAAAACACTGGCAGCACAATTTTGAAGGTGGGAGAGGGAAAGTAAGTGAACAAATTCCCTTTGAAATTCAATGTTATTGAATTAAAATACCCAAGACAACATGGTCAGTGTATAGAGGTCAGCTTTCTGCCAACCACTGCAAACTGGAAAAGGCTCGGAGATCAAATCATTCTCTTTGTATGCTGAGGTGCAAAAGCTATGAGGAAATATTCAATAGTTATCACATAAATAAGGATTAAAATAGTATTGTATCAAAATCTCAACTCTTTCGAAGTGCAGCTGCTGACCAAAAAAGGCAAGTTTGAATAACACCCTACAAAAAAACCCACACAACAAAACCAGCAAATCATACCAGGAGATAAAGCGAGCACTTACTGGAGCGTGTGACAGGTATATTATTACCGTTCGTAAATAGTTCTGTAGCCCCAGCACCATGGTAGGCAGTTTACAGACAGACTGAGTAACAAGATCTCTGCTGTGAAGAGCCTCCAGTCTCAGCTGACAGTTATACAAACAGGGACCGGGAAGTGGAATAACAAGGAGGTGTGAGGATACACATTTTCATTAAGTACCATTTCAAGAAACAGGAGAAGCCCACATACCAGTTCACTGCTGCTGAAACAAAAAGTCCTTCTCTACCCCCTCCCCACAGTTTTTGCCTCCCATCCTTACACCCAAACACATCTCCTGCATCAAATTCTCCTCTCCCTCCCAGAATCACAGAATGGCTGGAAGGGACCTCTGGAGGTCATCTGGTCCAACCCCTCAACCTCCCTCCCCTCCATTCTCTGAGCCAATTTGACTTACTAGAATGTCCAAAAACTACTAAAAAAACCCTGAACTGCTTCTTACTGTCTTAATGAGTTAGATGAGCTCCCAAAAGGGACCACGGAGGTCAGATCTCATGTAAGGGTGTGACCCCAGAACTGGGAGAGAAGAAACAGGAGCAAGACTCCTCCCTCTGAAGGCAGCAAGTTGTTACTTGAGTTCAACTGCATACACAGTCATCCCATCCTCTCTGCTCCATGCCTTACGGAATACTGCTACATTATTTTTCATTTTAGATTTTTTTGTTGTTACCAGTAAACTAGCTGAGTAGGTGCAGGGAGGTAGTGCATTATGTCTCTCTCTGAAAGTATGCTTTCAGGAGCGTTTTTATTCTGCTTTATTCTGCTTGCCTTAGAAACTCTTCTCTGGCAAGGGAAACATCTCAGCCACGTTTACTGAGGCTGCCAAGAGGATTGCAAATGAGAGATTAAAGATCCATGAGATTTGTCCCCCTAAATCTCATAGGTATTTTCAAAAACCCTGTTGTAGGATTCTTGAGGTTATTTTCCTCTAGTACACATTTTTACATCTAACCTCACTGCTCTTTGAGCGACCTCAGTAGAGGCACTTCAAGATATTTGCCCTGGTGTTGTGTTTCTGATGTAGCCAAACCATGAGGGATTTCACTGGGAGCCAAGCCAATGTAGGTGCTACAACACTTGATACCGTGTGACTCCACTGTCTTCTGTGAGGGTTTCTTTCCTTTTGATTCCTTTGCTTTAAAAATGTGGGGGTGTTTGATGGGTTGTTGTTGTTTTAATCGATTCCCACTACCATCTCCCTTTTTCCATAACCAAAACATATTTTAAAGGAAGTGGAATTTTAGGAAAGTAAATTTAATTCTGCCTTGCCTCTGATTCAACATTTATTTTCCCCTCCTTTTAAGAACATAACACTGGGCTCTCAATTCCATTTTCAAGCCAATCTCAGACAAGTACCAGTTCTTACCCTTTCCCAGACAGGTGGCCAGCCGAGAGATTTTGCAGCATTAATGCTCATCTCATTTAGACTTCCTTCAAGACTGAGTGATTTCTGGGAGGGGACTCAACCTCTATGACCTCCCACTGCACTGTACTTTGCTGCTAATCATGCCACCATCAGTCCCTGAAAAGCAATTTTACATAATCTTCACTGGGCAAAAGGAATTACAAGCATTCCGCCTGTTACTCTACTTCTGTCATCAAATTACAATGTCGTTCATATTCTAACCAAGTATTTGCATCAGCCTTTATCTACATATACATATGTATGTATATATATTGATATATTTGTATGTGCATATGGACTGAAAAGACAACTCAGTTAACAGACTATGGTGCCAGCTTCAGAAGCTTATCCAGAGAATATTAAAATAGCCAAGGCATCCAATAATATATAATGGGAAGGTCAAATTTGAGTTGAGTATATTCACACTTTATTCAGCATGCCACATACATTAATCTATAATAATCCTAAAAGCACAAGATAAGAATGACGGTAGTGACTTGGATGGATACTGCACTGACCTCTGACTCCTACTTTGACAGGTCCCAGTTATAAACTGCGCACTGTAAGTTCTGGAGGCTCCAGCTGCAGCTGTTTCCAACATATGGCTCCTTCTCTTGAAATTACCACCAGTTCCTTGCGGAAGTTGCAGAAGGGATCACTTCGGTGCCTCAGTTGCCTCCAGCATCTAGAGCACATGGCCACCCGGTATGAGGTCAGCACAACCATGCAACCGCTGCAGGCTCTAAACTGGAGCAGCTGAAAACTGGGTACATATTACTTCAGCTGCTCCTACCAGAGAGTTGGTAGCTCTTACCTGAGGGCAGTTTGTCTTAAACTACCACAGCTAGATTTCTCCGACTGCAGGAAAATTGAAAGCAGTTTTTGGTGGTGTTACATTACAGTGGGTGACTGGTGATACTCAGGTCTGTCAAATGCATGTTTTCAATTATCAGTGGATTCAGCAAAAGATTTTAATGATAACATATATGACAACTATGCTGTATTTGAGGATACTTTCCCTTTTGAAATCAAACATAGGGAACTCTTCTCTGCCAGAAGAGCTCAGGGGCCGAATAGGATCATCCCTTTCTCAAAAGCTTCCCATTTCCCTCTCCTGTGTGCATTACCCTTTAGCAGAGCTGAGCAGAGTCTTGCGTGCAGCTGTCAGGGCTGAAGCTGGGATTGCCTGAGAGAAGCTGGAGAGAAACTGAAGGAGCAGTGGATGTCAGGTGTAGTCTGTGAAGGAAAAAGCAAGTGACTGAGGAAGAAATGAGAAAGCATCAGTGGGAATAAGCATAAGTCAGCAAGGAAGAACAACAAGCTGCCAAAGGATGCTTTTTGATTGTGAATGCTGGTATTTCCACTAGCTTCACTGCGATAAGTCATGAATGGTAAGCAAGAATGGTTCCCTCTCAGATATTGGGACCTAGTTAAGTTCAGACATCCAGAACAGTGCTACAGCAAAGAAAGCAAACTCACCCTCAGGCTAAGCATTGCATTCATATTCCAGCCAAAAAAAATGGTGTCTGACTTGAATTCAAGAGTCCGACAGTCAGTTACACCTAAGTGCTTAGAAGAAATGCACTGTGCAGTTAAAGCTGCAAAGGAAATATGGGGATTATCACACAGCTCTGGACCGGCAGTGGTGAGGGCAATGGCAGCACAGGTAAACGTCCACTCTGGCATTTCACAAACCTAAAGGAGAAAGGCAAGGGAGAGAGAGCTTCTCACCTTTTTAGAAAGGCATAGCTAGAGAAGGGATTACTACTCAGGAGAAAGCAATAAAAAAAACGTTTGTAATATATGCTGGTAATTGAAGAGCTACTGCTTAATCCTGTTCATAGGTTTAATAGCGTCTAAGGGAATTTAAATAAGTTAGTGAGGTTTAACATTCCTCTGAGAGATGAGTCCATGTATAACCTTGTATTTCATAATTAAAAATCTCTTTCATCTGTAAGACCCAGAAAACGGATTATAGTAAATTACAATCTGAACAACCAACGACTTCATGGTGTGAATAAGGCAGGAAAACTTCAAGACCAGATTTAGCATGCCTGGATAGTCTACTGAGGATGTGGGGCAATGGAGGTCTTAGTTGCATAAATGAGAAGCACATGCTATTGAAGAACAGGAATAACGTCATCATCTGCTTCCCCTTACTCCTCATTAGCACTACCCACAGAGTAGCAAAATGTGCATAATTTTAGCAATAATGTGAATAGTATAATAATAATAATAATAATAATAATAATAATAATAATAATAATAAAAGAACCCTTAATCCCTCAACTGGGCTGAATGTCTAAAGAAAAAAAATAGCCAGAAAATTGAGACAAAAAAAATCCACAAAAGGTGTGGGAGAAAAAAGGAGATTAAATAGGTAAAATGGGCTGGCCTTATTGTGGGTAAGAAGCATAAACTGGGTCAAAGGAAAGGCAATGCAAATAAAGAATAGCTCGACCTAGGACAGATTGACACAAGCTATTTTTACTTCAGTAACAAATTGTATTAATTTATTTAGATTAAATATTGGATATGTTAATTCAGTAACTGAGCTAGACATAAACAAATATAGGTGTATACAAGTCAAAAGCATATTAATATTGAAATGTTAAAACCTTGAATCTCCACCTTGCTCCCCCTCATCATCCCTCTTCCAAAAATCAATCCCTTTTTCCCAGAAAATAGTATT